>NC_072781.1:31593344-31854113 GCF_022539595.1 Amphiprion ocellaris
TTTTTTGCGCCAAAATCCATGATGATTTTTTTTTCAAAGAAAACCTTTCTGGAGTGTTTTTCACAGCCTCCTTTACATTATTTCATCATATGGCACGTTTTTACATGTTTAAAAAAATCGCCTTTTTTTTCGACATAGTATAGTAAGGCGTTTTTTTTGCGCCAAAATCCATGATGATTTTTTTTTTCAAAGAAAACCTTTCTGGAGTGTTTTTCAAGGCCTCCTTTACATTATTTCATCATTTCATCATATAGCATGTCGCTCTAAAAACGTCACAGTATAGCATGTCACTCTAAAAACGTCATAGAAAAGACTTTAGTCCACAAAATGTTTCCTCCCAGCTGTCTGAAGTAGGTGAGGAACAACACAAAAACAGTCCAAACGCTGGTTTCCAGAGGGTTAGACGAGTATTTATTTGAAAGAGTAAGTTTACAACAACACAACATGTGAGGAGGTTAAAAGCAAATGGGTGTTAGTAAAATAAAAATAAATAAACAGAACTAAAAGTGTACTTCGTGTTGACGTTGATGGGCATTCCAACCAGGAACAAAGTACAAGATAATCAATACAAAAAAAACTCTTCCTGTTCACCTCTTAAAACCCAAAAACACACCGCAGTAGCATCCTAAACTAAAACTACCAATGGGTTCCCTGTTTTCCTTTGTGAACAATTCAAAGGTCCCTCTCTATCTCCCCACACATCCACCAACCACTGGAACACATCTCCAAAGTTCTGCTGGACCAGCTCAGCTTCCCCTCAGAAGAAGTGCTGCCACCTGCCAGATGAAGGAGCCTTTTGAGAGGCAGCTGGCATCGTGATTGGACTGTACTTTGGTCTGTTCCAATCCAGCTTCAGCTCCAGAGACGGCAGGCGGGACGAGTCAACGGAGGCCGGGTGGACGAAGGCATGCAGCTGAGTACAATCCAGAAAACAGAGGAGGAGGACACAAACATAGTAGTATAGTATATTGTATAAATAACAAGTCAAAGGAAAGAGACATACATTGTAGAATTGTAGTAATTGTGGGCTGACTGATTTACTGATTATCAGTATTTTATTTTTACCGATTTACATTAATAAATACATTTAAAAATGGCGCTACTTTGGCTCTGAACCTTTATCTACCTGTGGTCGCTCTTTCTTCTGGAGTGATTTGATTGGTTATATGTCACGAATAAAACTCCTTTACCTTAATATCTGTAAACAAAACAAAAACGTATCTACAAAGTTTTCTGTTAGAGTTTGTGTTCTTCTAAGTTTAACTCCAAGATTTTAAATACTTTCATTTACTGCAAATGAATATCTACTCCAAATGTCTCACTAATAATCATTATCAGCCTTAAAAACCCACAAAACACCCCTCTATACTCGACCACACTTAGTACAGTCCGGTTCCCCCTTCTATAAATCTGCTTGGAATCTTCCACTTCCTGTTTGTCAAAGTGGCCTTCGACCTGGACAGGTTTTGTTGTAGCTCATGCAACAAACATTTTGGGTAACTGCACTTTAATATGGATGGATGACACTGAATTAGAGTCTGTTTTAATGAGACTGAGTTCAGATGTGTAGCTCTGTCATTAAATAGGAAATTATTTCTCAGAATTCACAGAGAAAAGTCTGAAATGTTTGCTAGGTTAGCGTCCCACATGTTCTTTGGCTCAGCTAAAGCTAATTCTCTCCAACTTCTGGATCTCTTGAGTTGCTTGTTGTTAAATTATCTTGCTAGAGGTGCTTAAGCTCAGAAAGTCTGAGATGTTTGTTCAAAATAAGCTCATTCTCAAGTCTGATCTGAACTGTCCTCTTTTGTTTGAACTTTCCCTAAACTTAGGAGTTAATGACAGAGCAGCACATCCAGACTCAGTCTTATTTATGTAGAGATTAAACTTCAGTGTCATTCATTGATGTTAAAGTGCAGTTTTTCAAATGTTTGTTGCACATGCTCCCGACCAAACCAGTACAGGTGGAAGACGATGTGAAGAGAAAGCTCCAGAGGATGAATATCACACATTTATGTTGGAACTAAATGTCCTTTAATTAGACATTGTCATGCAAAAGTTGGATTTCCCTTTAATGATGTTCAAATCTTTGTTGAGTGTTTTGTTGATGTTGGTTCTAAATATTTTCTGACACTCAGCCCCAAAGATTAAAACCTTTTACGGCTCACAAGCTGCAACAATTCACACATTATCAACTATCTTTCTGACTAAACTAAGATAAAAAGTGAAAAACTGCCTGATTCCTGCATCATGAATGTAAATCTTTTTTGTTTTTATGGCAGTAAACTGAATATATTTGGGTTTGACATTTTATAAACCAAAACAAGAAATGAATTAGTGGAGAAAACAATCAACAGATTAATGGACAAAGAAAATGTGTTTTCCAACATGTATGGCTGAATTACTCCAACATTACAAGATACATACAGTTTGAATTCAATTTTATTTATATAATGCCAATTACAGGTCAAATTGTCTCAAGATGCTTTATTTTCATATTTTTTGTCATATTTAAAATATGAAAAAGTAAGAAATTTAAACCAATTTATTATTTGGTTTTTAAGAGACTAATGGACAATTAAAATAAGTTTCTCCACTAAAACTAATAAACATGAGGTCAAAAAGAAGTAACAGTTTTAAATACTGCAGTCCCACGATGACAAGAATAAAGTTTGTCAACAAAAACTAAATCTGCTGGTGGATTCCATTAAAGTCCTAATAAATGATAATAAAGTGTGATACTAAAGGTTTGTGGTGCTAAAAATGTCCAAGTAAAGATATGAAGTTGAACATGTGGATGGAGGTTGATAAAAGTTGACCTCCCTTCATTTCTCTGGAGCGACTCCATGGATTTTCTGGATGGTGGTTAAAGACCTGCTCTTCTAGTGGTCTTCCTTCTAGTCGCTGTAAAAAGTCAGTCCATCCTGGCCGACTTCAACACCTCTTCATGACAAGTTGTTGTGCCTCCGACCTGGTGGAAACTCCAGAAACTGGGGAAAACCTGTGGAGACTCGAAGAACTCGTGGAGACTCGAAGAACTCGTGGGGTGGGGGAAGGTGTGGTGGGTGGTGGGGGAGTTGAGGGGGGAGGCCGCCACCCACCTCCCCGCCTACTCTCCGCCCTGACTCCACCCAGACTCCGCCTTGGCTCCACCCATGTGGTCACTTCAGGAACTACGATGCCAAAGGGACGACGAAATTATTTCTTTGTATCTGATCTGTAGCTCAGTGAGTTAAGGATTTGCCTATGGAGCTGCAGGTCGCTGGTTCAAGACCAGACCCTTCTTAAGTTTTATCAAAATCCTGACAAAGACAAAGAAAGAAAACTGCCACTGGCTGGTCTTGAACCGGCGACCTTCCAGTTGGTAGTCCGTCTTCTTACCCCCTGAGCTATTCGCTCAGATACTAATTCTTCTTTTTTTTGCGCATTTATCATCTATTTTCTGTCATTTTCGAGTTTTTTTTTGACTTGAGTCTCGACTCGACCGTTTTTCTCAGGAGGTTGGACTTCAGCCTTTGTGCTGGAGGGTGGAACCCTCAGTTCCAAGACTTTCCAAAGCCTCCACACCTCCCGAGTCCTCAGGACCTGAGCTTTCACACAGTCTGAGGGCTGAAATTTTCTATGTCCCACAGTAGTTCTCTGTTAGATTGAACCTTCAGACAGTCTGAGGGCTGATATCTTCTAAGTTCCTGAGTAGTTCTCTGTTCGATTGAACCTTCAGACAGTCTGAGGGCTGATATCTTCTAAGTTCCTGAGTACTTCTCTGTTAGTTTGAACCTTCAGACAGTCTGAGGACTGAAGTTTTAAAAGTTTCTTAGTACTTCTCTGATAGTTTGAACCTTCAGACAGTCTGAGGACTGAAATTTTAAAAGTTTCTCAGTACTTCTCTGTTAGTTTGAACTTTCTGGTTAACAGAAGCCTTAAAACTTGTGATCATGAGTCTTGATTTCACATTTAGATCATCCATCTGAGTTCTTCTCAGACCTTCACCTGTGGGTTCTTTAGAAATCCTCAACAAACTTTGATTCTCTTCACTGAACAGTAAAGTTTGTGGAGATCAGAAGGTAACATTAGTTTGATCCATGCCTTCAACTGCTAGTAGACTTTATCTGGAAAGCAGTTTTCTGAAATGAGTTCTTAGTAAATCTGTCCACAATCAAACCAAGAACATAGAAAGAGGAAATGTTTGAAGAAACAACTTGATGTTTTCATTTCAGACTAGAAAACGCTTTAAGATCTTGATCTATTTTTGCTCTTTTTCATCCTTTTATTGTCTCTTCTGTTTAATTTGATCTTCTAAAGTTTAACTGGTGTCTTTTCAAATGTTTTGTCTTTAGTTTGATTCTTCTTAAATGTTCAGTTTTGCTCTTTTCTCACCTTTTATTCTTTTCTAATGTCTGATTTGATTTCAAAATGTTTTGTCTTTTTAATGTTTAATTGTTGTTTTTTCAAATGTTTTATCGGCTTGTTTGAAAAATTTCCTTTTCTTTCCCAATGTTTAATTTTTCGATTAAATCTTTAAGGTTTTTCTTTTCAAATGTTTTATCACCTTTTAATGTTTAATTTTCTTTTTAAATGCTTCATTGTATTTTCTGTTTAATTCCTATTTAAAGTTTTATTGTCTTTAGGATTTAATTTTCTATTTAAACATTTAATTTTTTAATTAAATGTTTTGTCTTTTTAAAGCTTTAATTAATTAAATGTTTTGTATTTTTTTAAATGTGTAATATTCTTCTTGTTTAATTGTATTTTTAAAATGTTTAATTATCTAAAATATTTCATCTTTAATGTTTAATATTTTTGTTTGAAAAATTTTATTTTCATAATTACATGTTTTGTATCTTCTCTTTAATTATCAAATTAAATATTTTGTCTGTTCAATATAATTGAATTGTTTTTAATGTTTAATTTTCTTTATAAAAGTTTTATTGTATTAAATGTTTTTTCCTTTGATTTAATTGCTTTATTAATGTAGTTTATTTCTTTAATTTTTTTTCTGTCAAGATTTTAACCCCAACCTTAAAAATGAAACAAACCCTTAAATCACAATGAAAATACTTCTGTTGTCACAATCATGAGTTAGTAAGTTATTCAGTTTATCAATTCAGCTTTATTTGTTTAGCACCTTTCACACAGATGACAAAACTAAACAAGCAAAGAGAAAAAACGATGCTAAAACTATGATTAAAACTCAATAACATATTTTTTAAAAAAAATTAAAATTTAACATGGTAATAAAATGTGTTGTGTCCAGGGGATGGAGGGAGTTTATTGAAGTCTTCTTGGGCTCACATGGGAAATCATTTAAAATATAAACTTGATATTCAGTCTAAGGAAACTGCAGAGCGACAGAAGAACCAACAATATCTCCTGTTTTCTCCTTTAATGAGTCGACTCTTCTTGTGCTTTCAGACCAAAGAACTACAGACTCTTCACAACCTGCTCAAACTCTTGGTACAGGACCTCACCACACGGGTCAAGAAGGTTTCTGTCTCATTTCTACTCTGAAGCTCACCTTCTCCTGCTCAAACTGCTGACAAATGTTTCTGCTGCTCTAAAGTCTGCTCTCCAGAACTTCCTAAAAACTCTCAAAGTCTCTTTCTGCTGCAGGTTGCTTTGTAGAACTGTTGCAGAGAAACCTCACTAAACACATGGAGGAGCCTCAAGATAGTCGTCCAAATGAAACCATACAAAAACCAAACTAGCACAACCCAAACGCTAAAGTCTCCTGCAGCCTACCAGAGAACCTCTGAGAACAGAGAATCAGGACAGGAACTCTTACCTTCTGGACAACCAACGCTGGTTCACTAACAAGAATACAGAATGTGTCTGACCAAAAACCTCTAAAGACTCACTACAGCCAAGATAAAGACACAACTCAGCTGCACCAAATCCACTAATCACTGCACACATTAGCACCATGTGCTAACTGTGGCTAAAGAACCACATTTACCAAGACAACTATCCAGTACAAAGCCCTAAAACACACCAAGAAACACATTAAAGACGATTTTACTGCTGGAAGCTGCAAGCCAACGCCTAAAGAACAAACTAAAGCAACGGAGCCAAACCCGGTTCAGTGGTGAAGAGAAGCAGAGGAAATGTTTGTCTGCAGCTAAATAAAGCAGGAAGACACTGAGCTGCTCAGGTGTTCCTGATAACACCAAGCAGCCACCTGGACAGCCAATAGGAACACAGCTTCCTGGAAGTCCAGAGGGCTGGCTTAGTCAAGGAAATTTAGTTTAAAGTTGAAGCAGAAAGTTAACAAAGAAAGTTGAAAACCACCTTCTGATCCCTGAAATCTCTGAGTTTTCACACAAAGAACACCTGAACATGTCAAACTGGTTCCATAGTAGAACCATCATTGTAAAAACGTCATAGTATGGCGTTAGGACCCTGCTGTCTAGGGTCACCGAGGAGCAACACAAAAACAGGACAAACGCTGGTTTCCAGGGGGTTAGGAGGATATTTATTTGAAAGAGGAAGTTTACAACAACACAACATGTAAGCAGAAAAATCACAAAGTCTGTCTTTAGTTCAGCTGAAAATATTAGTTTTTGTCTTTTTTATTGACCAAACTTTTCAGGAAGTAGATGAAGAATAATTAAGGCTCTCATGTAGATGTCCAACTTATTTTGGATCCTTGTGGAGAGTTTAATCTTAGAGTTTGTAAAGCTGTTGAGTTTTTAGAGTCACATGGATTGTTTTGACATTTAATAACCGAGTCGTGAAATAAAATTCCAGTTGTGGATTTCTGTCATTTAGTCTGGACTAAACAAATAACAGCAGCATAAATCTCAAACGTCATTATGAGGAGTCTGGATTGAGGTTTCTCACTTATTAATGATCAAAACATGAAGTTTCGGTTGGTTTAAAGGAATATAAATACTTGTACATATACCAAGAAGTCAGTGTAAAGGAAATGTAGACCTAAAAGGATTGTTTAAAGGAATATTTAAATGATTGTTTTCATTATTTAATAATCTGTTATCAGTCAGAACCCTGGCAAACTTATTTTCATCAGTTTTTTTAGTGGAAGTCACAAATAAAGGAGCTCTTGGTTTTTCCTGGCGTTACTGAGTCCAAAGCTGCTGTTTCAACACAGAACGTTGACATGCATCCACAAACCTCTCAGCACTCAAACACCCACAGACAGGCAGCCGGCTGGACCGAGGCTCGGCGGTGTCCTCAGACCCACGAGTCGGGGAGTCGCTGAACTTGTTGGTCCGGTTTGAAGGCCTCCGTGTGGTCCAGTAGAAGTCCATGTAGTTGGTGTTGGCTTTGAACCGCAGCGACTGGCCACCATCAGGTGGACCGGCTCGTCCTCGTAGGGCTCCTCCTGTAGCCTTGAGGGAACCACAGGAACATTCAGTAGCTGTTGGAGTTCTTCCTGTCAGGCTCGTGGTAGAACGGCTCTGAAGAATCTTGTACTCGTCTTATCTGGAACAATCTAACAGCCTAAACTGTTAACAGCGGTGTAAAGAAGCAAACACACAGGTATAGATTAGGACTCAAACTAGATTTATTTTAGAAAACAAATCAGCTTAGAGGCATTTGTTCACACATGTGGCTGAAAAGGAGGCCGTCCAATCAGATTGGAGGTCTTCACTCTGTCGGTTGTTTGTTGGGTGAGACTCTTGGACCTCCATCAGCTGACGTGGATGTTTGATGGTCTTCCTCTCTAGTACCAGATGATTCCATCCATCCATTATCTATACACCGCTTAATCCTCATTAGGGTCATGGGGGGGCTGGAGTCTATCCCAGCTGACTCAGGCAAAGGCAGGGGACACCCAGGTCACCAGTCTGTCACAGGGCCACATATAGAGACAAACAATCACTCTCACATTCACACCTAAAATAAATTAAAAAAATAAAGGCAGACAGATCCACCGATCAGCCACAACATTCTGACCACTGACAGCTGAAGAGAACAACATCCATCATCTTGTTCTAATGCAATGTTCTGCTGGGAAACCTTGACGTTCATGTGGATGTTTGACATGTACCACCACCTAATCAAATCACGATAACTCTGTGTCCTGTTGTACGATGTTTTCCCAACAGATGGCGCTACCCTCATGAATGGAGCATCAACAAGTGACGTCTACAACACAACAGAAATGTCTGGAAGCCAGTGGCCACCACTTTGAGCACCTCTTGTAATTGTAGAGGCCAAAGATAACTTTTATTAATCTCCTGATGTCTGAATAAATTTGGTATTGAAATATTTATGCAAGTTTTCCTTTTCCTGATGTGTGTAAACATTATTTTGGCTGACTCTGTATAATGGGTTTCTGACAGGTCACCAGGCAACATCTTTTTATAATAATGACAAACATACCTGCATTCTACAGGAGTGATTTTCCTCATGTGCAGGTAAAGATGTGTGAGGAGCTTAGAGATGACAGGAGCAGGAGTCATCCTCACTAATTCAGCTTCCACCTAGAAACAGAAAGACCACAAACAAACTCACTGATATACTCTCAAACGTTCAACCTCACAGCCTCAAAATGTCTGTTTAGGGAGTGTTGTGTTTCTAAATTCTGCTGAAAGCATTGACAGACATTCTCTTACAAGGTTGTGTAAAAAGCAGCCTGTCCTCTGAGCTACTGAGAAATCTTCCTGAACAAAGTTTCTACGTGTAAATCAGCTCAACAAAAACTAAAGCCTCAGTCAGAGATAACAGGTATCGCAAATTATAAACAACTTTCTTTGTTAACTCAGACTTTCTGCTTCAACCTCACATAAAAAGAGGAGTTTAACTCGTCAGGTGACTGAAAATGAACGGTTTGTGCAGTTCTAGATCCAAAAGTAGGATGTTTCAACTCATGTTTTACTACAAATACATGCAATAATAAATAAATACAATGGCTGGTTGTTAGTTTATTCACTATTAATGTCACTTTATATACTGGATTGAACTTGAGCAGTGGAAGAGAGAAGGAATTTAATGAAATTATGGAGATTCAGAGAGGTAATGTTGTTCAATGTTAAGTTAAGCGTGGTTTAATTCAAACCAGCTGAATGTTAAACTTCAGTGCAGCTGAACGGGTTTCAGTTAACCTTAAAGTAAAATAACTTTTTTTAAAGCTAAAATACACAGCAGAGAAATACAGGTTGAGAAGTTCCTTCTAATAATGAGGACAGCTGCAGCATTAACTAACACAGGTGTTCAGCAGTAAGTTAGCCACCTGTGTTAATTAGCCCGCTAGCTAACTTAGCCGCTAAGCTAGCTAACTTAGCCGCTAAGCTAGCTAACGCGTCCGGACCAACTGCTCAAACACGACAAAACACAACTCTTCACAAGTCGCTGACTTAACGTACAACAAAACAACGCTACTGGTTAGAAGCATTTGTCTTCTTACCGTGTTTTACTCCAAAAACGAGGTCTCCAGCAGCCAGAGACGCTAGCAGACGTGCCGACCATAGATACGTACAGCAGACTAGATCCGCTAGCGCCCTGTCTGACCAATCACTGCTCTCTGGCTCTGTCAGTCTGACCAATCACTGCTCTCTGGCTCTGTCAGTCTGCCCAATCACTGCTCTCTGGCTCTCAGTCAGTCTGACCAGTCACTGCTCTCTGGCTCCGCCCTCTGAGAATCTTCTTGTCGTTTGGCTCCACACTTGCTGATGACCACTTCCGGTCTCAGAAAATGAAAAAACTGACCTTTTTTCGTTTCTGTCTCTTACTGATTTTATTTTTTTGTTATTCTAAATATAAAATGAAAATCACGTATATCCATTTTTGATCATTAAAGGAAAAAACACCTTGTATTTCAATTTTATTTTTTGTATTGTAAAACGAAAATCAACTAACCACTCATTTTTTGTTTTTCAATACCCGTTTCAGAACGGAAAATCCAATTGCCAAAATACACACGGACCCGTTTGTCATTTTCTGTTTCGTTTCTGTCGTTTTGTGTCTTGCTTCTGTCATTTTGTGTCTTGTTTTTGTCATGTTCTGTTTTGTTTGTCATTTTCTGTCTTGTTTTTGTCATTTACATCATCAGTTTTCAAAAAAAAAAAAAATAAGTACAGCAAAGCTATGTCCTCTCTTCTATTTTTCATCACATTGTCAGCCTTGATTGAATGTCTCACTCTACCTCATATTATCAGGATCAGACTAATTCTTTGGACTGTTTTCCATCAGTCAGTTTGTCCTCTTGGTCAGCAGTAACAGCAGCTAAATATCTAGCTTCTACTGCTGAGAAAAAGATCACATTAGCATGGATTATGTTGAGCGTGTTCGTTTTTTGAGACAGAAGACAAACTACTTCTCTCCAATTAAGCTGTTTATTTTCTAAATATCAGTGTTCCAAAATAATCTTGTACAAGGACCTTTTCTGTTTGGAACAGCCTCCCAGAAAAGGATAAAGTCTGATATGAACAGAATATTTTATTCAGTATGGTGAAATGTGACATATGGTTATAGAACACAAACATATAATTCAAATATTGAAACGTGATTGGCTAAAGGTGGGGATAAACCGTGGTTTAGACTTAGTTCTCCCATTAGTTGGTGCACAGATATGTCCATATCTCTTGGCACACAATTCATCTAATCCCCAGGAGCCGCACCCTGTAGAAGAACCTCCTGCAAACTTTTTCCTGCTTTCTACCTGTTGGTATTATTCTACTGCTAGCTGAGATGTGATGCAGCCATTAGTGGTATCTCATAGGGAGGATTATTATGGTTTTCGCTCTCAAACAACCTTGAGTTAGCAGTTTTAGTAAAATTAACTGTTACATTATCAGAAAATAGGAATGTGCTGTGTAACAAGGCCAAACTTCTCTTTGTTAATGTGTGTGCATGTGTAGGAAAAGGAAGCATTTTTTTGTAAGCGGCTGTAACTTTCCAGCCTGATCTGTCTGTGTCCATCACAGCTTGGAGTTAGAGCTCAGATCCATCTCTTCCCTTTTAAAGGCCAAGCACAACTCATGCATTCATTGCACATGAAATGGTTATTATTACCAATATTATAACACTCATATGTAATATCAGTTTCAGTGTTCAGTTATTAGTACCTTAGATAAAAATCCTAACAGGTTTCACTGTTCAGTTATTAGTGCCTTTGTGAGATAAAAATCCTAACAATTAGCAACCCTGTTACTGTGATTAGAGTAGGGTTAGCAAACAACAAATAAAACATGTAATAAAAATGCTGCCATTGATGTGGAAGCTGAGCCAATCAAGGCTGTAATAGTTTATTACCTATTATTGATGAATATGGAGCAGAAAACTGTAAAAGAGAAGGTTTGTTTTTCAAACATTTTTGAAGCCCAAATGTCCTCCAGTTCTGGAATGACCCAGAAACTGAGTAGATTTCTTTCAGTAGTTTTAGAGGCTGTGTTCTGCAAATAAGTCAGTCATGAGCAAACTGAAGAAGATAGACCCGTTGCACACTATTTTTTTTTACAACTGAGTATAGTTTAGAAGGCAATTGTTGCGCATATTGTTGTCTTTAGAAACTATGAATTGCCAGTATTTTAGGTGAATCTTCAGGAGGGAATTCAAATGAGTTCACATTTGTAAGAAAACACAATATATACCAGATTATTCCCCAACATAAGTAAATGGCTCACAAAATAACCTGTTGTGCAAACAGAGCATAGATGTATTCAATTATTAAACTATGACCGTTTTCTCAGTCAGAAACGGGTGTAAAGTTCCAAAGAATTATTGCTCTGGGCAGGAAAGATTTTCTGATTTGCTTCTTGTGACGGAGCAGTAAGTCAGTCTATTAAAGAACAGCTTGTTGGCCTCTAACTGGCTCTAATTTAATAGACATTAAATTTGCACTAACTGCTTTGATGCTAACTTGCTTTCCGATGACGGCATTTTAATCTACAGTTAAATTTTTAGTGGTATTTAAATACTGCCAAACTTGATTACTCCTTTTACGTCTCCTAATTTCTAGGAATAAAAAAGCAGTCATTGTAACATTTGACTTATTTACGCCACTTACGTATCTTTGCAGTATGTTTGCAACAAAATTGTCAACAGCTGTGTTAAAAGTCCCATGTTGTGCCTCTTTTTAACTGCCAGAATATTCCAGTTTAGTTGGACATACACAACAGAAAATACAATAAAAAGCGTTCTCAATGAGCCAAATTAGAATGAGAACTTTCTAAACACAGAGCATGCAAAGATCATAAAATTACTTCAACCCTGAGCCTAAAACAATCTTTTTTAGGTCAAAGTGTACATTAAATATCTGACCATAAACTGAATTTTCCAATAAAAAATGACATTTTATAGGCAAACTGAGACTTATGTATGTCCATCCTGTGTTTAAACCTGCTGGATTTTATGAAAACCAGTTTGCAAATGTTTTAGAGTGGTAAAATCTGCATTTTTACCAATTTTATGGCACAAAATAATCAGAATAGTTGGTATTATTAGATCTATGGGTGCAGCAGCTGAAAGATTTCATCACAAGTTTCTACTCTCTGCAGATGTCAGTCTTTAAATGATTTAAAATTTCTTTTTATAGAAAGGACAGTTCTGGGCTAACAAAGAAAAAAAAGAAAAAAGAGAGGGAAACTTGCTCTCACTGAACCAAAAATGAAGGAAGCAAAATGAAAAATGCTCTTAACTCAAAAACAGAGGAAAGGAGACGATCAAACTAAATCTGAACACTTATTTACTATCAAAGCAGCTCATCTGAAGCCAATTGTGCAGATTTATGCTGCATTCATGGAGATTTAAACAATGAACCAAATCACTACGACTGCAATTGAAATGCTTCTTTAAAGAACGTCTGCTTTGTTTTCCAGCTTTTTCAGAGAATCTATAATGCATAAACCAGTCAAAAAATGGATGTTTTTTCACCTAAACTTAAGCTTGGAGGATATGTGGGGAGGGCTGCACAGTGGCTTGGTGGTTAACACTTTTACCTTGCAGGTAGAAGATCCCTGGGTTGCATCCCCACCTTCCCAGGATCTGTCTGCATGTTCTTCCTGTAAATGCATGGGTTTCCTCCCACAGTCCAAAAACATGCTGAGGTGTGATTGTTTGTTTGTATATGTAGCCCTGTGATAGACTGGCGATGATGCCAAAGCCTTCATCATCACCGCCATCCATAAACACCTGGAGCTTCCCAACACATCTGCAGGCTCCTGTTGCAAGAGGAGCAAGTCCAGATGAACAATAACCTCTGGATCTCCTCACTACCTCCACAGACTCCTCACAGGGTTGAGTGCTTTCCCTGCTGCTCTTCATAATGTACACTGATAAGTGCAGATCCACGCAACCCACCTGGTGAAGCTTGTTGACAACACACTTCTCCTGCACCACGGACCCGTTCTGCAGCAGTTTGTGGAGTGATGTGACACTTCCCACCTGGAGTTGAATGTCAGCAAAACCAAGGAGCTGGTGGTGACCTTCTCCAGCAGCCGAAGGGAAGTGGTGGCGGCTGTCACCACCATGATCCACGGTTCAACGGTCGAGACTGTAGAGCATCAGTGTCCAACTCATTCTAGTTCAGGTTCCACATTCAGCCCAATTTGATCTCCAGTGACCAGTAAAATCACAGCATAATAACCTATAAATAACCACAACTCCTAATGTTTCCTTTGCTTCAGTGTACATTCTGAAAATGTTCACATTGAAGGAATCATCTTTCTACAAAACATTTTGAATAAACTGAAATTTCTTAAGAAAAATAAGTTAAATTTATTATCATCTGCCTCAGTTTATCATTTACACATTACACCTTACTGATCACAGTGTTTCTACAAAGACACAAAGTATTTAGTCACAGCTATCTGGAACTGAATGATATAGAATTTTACTTTATGATCAAAATGACAAGTCAGACAAAAAAGGACAGAAATAAAAAAAATTGACAAAATATTACAAAAATTATGCAAAATGACAAAAATGAGAAACAAAATGACAAGAAATTAGACAAACGACATGAAACAAAACAAAAAAGAGAAAAAATGAGACAAAAAAGTTACAAAGCGGCAAAAAATGCACAAATGACAAAAATCAGACTAAATAAATTACTCAAATGACACGAACAAGCTCAAAAATTACAAAAGCGAGAAACAAAATGACAAAAAATAGATAAGCAACACGAGTGAGACAAAAAAAACAATGACAAACGACACACAAAACAACAAATAAAGCAAAACACAAAATGACAAAAATAAGACAAAACACACAAGCAAGACAAAAAGAAAATACAAAGCGACAAAAACATGAGACACACAACAAAAGTCAGAAAAAAAACAACAAAAACAAGACAAAATATTACAAAAATGAGACAAAATGACCAAAGAGCAATGAACAATCTAGTATTTTACTTTATGATCAAAACAACTTGCATGGTTTAGAAATTATTTTAAATTTACTATTTTTTACAATTTGCTGTTAATGTCTTCTCTGTAATTTTTACACTTTATAAGGTCTTCCTATGGGCTGGACTGGACCCTCTGGGGGGCCGCTTTTGGCCCGCAGGCCGCATGTTTGACACCCCTGCTGTAGAGGAATACAAGTACCTGAGTGCTATCGTTGACAAATAATCAAGGCTGTTCATGTGCAATATAACCAGTCTGTACATTCTGCTGTTTTAATATACTTGCTGTTATATTTTCATTTAATTTTAATTTATTGCTGTACATAATCTGCTGTTTTACATCTGTGACACTGACATGGACACTACTGCCTTTACTACGTCTACAGCAACCACTCATACAGTTAGTGTCAGCAGACCTGCCACTGCACATGATCTGCTGCTTTCCCCGTTCTCTGTCCACCTAATAGCACCTCGGGGATAAAGAAAGTTTTTTCTGGTTCTGATTCTCTTTAAACTTCCAGAGATAGGGGCCTATACTAATGTAAAAGTTACACCTTGACCTTTATATGGCACAAATGAGTATAAATATCCATGAAACTCTACAAAAAAACCAAGCTGTGGTTCACCGTGACAGCAGGAACGATGTATTTGCCGTTGTGAGTTCAGCAAACTTTTATTAAAAGAGCCAAACAGGTAAGCGGTGAACTGTTGAACTTGAGCATCACGACTGTCAAACAAATTCACTTTTATACACCAATTAAAGCTCAACAATGCTTTTCCACATGCCTACTCCTCTCCCTGTGTGTTGTGGCGCCGTGCCCTACTTTAATGCCGGGAACGACTCATCTTATCATTTATTAGACAAACAGAAGTATGTAGGCCATGGCCAGCAGCGCTGTCACTCAGTAACCCGCCAACAGGCCGCCATTCTCTCTTTATTAGGAGTCCAGACTGACTGAGTCTGCAGATTTCCCTCCATTCATTTATTAAAATAATCACACAATAGCTGCCAAGTGTTCGGACGATGACCTGAAGTCGGTCCTTCTTTAATCGTTGCTGCTGTTTTTGCAGTTCGGTTCAACACAGCGGCCTTCAGTCGCTCCATGAAATCTGAAGCAGTTCGTCCTCGTATTGATCTGTTGCTGTACATCTACCTGCAGATGGGAGGAGTCGGGTGGAGCTGCACCCATTGGTGGCTTCTTATTGACACAAACTCGTTTTTAAAGTCAATGCCACTTTTCTGTTTTTGTTTTGGAAATTTCCAAAAAGGGAGGATCTCTGGTTGTTTCCCCCAGTTAGTTTCCATTGATGTCCTCCTGAGAACCGACCCATTCATTTATGTCCTCCGTACGGGACATTTGTTTCTGATCTGTAGCTTTTGACTCATTTGAACTGTAATTAGTGACAGGTAAAGAAAAAAAACATTTGTTTTGTAATTTTGCATAAATTTGTTTAAACAAAGCGGGGCATCCATCGTTATTCTAATTATCTTTGCTGTACATACGGTTAGTGGTGCTTGGAAAGATTTTTGCTGCTGTAACACTGGAAGTTTCCCCTGACGTGGGGAGTAATAAAGGACTATCTTATAAAGATGACTGTGTAAAGGAAAATAACCATCTCAAAAATAACAAATTAGATACTTTAAATTAATAATAGTTAAATAATTATCATAAAATACTTTCATGAGTGACCAGTATGATACTATTTTATATCAAATGTAGAACCTCACACAGATTTTACATTGGATTTTTCAGATATCTTGATAAATCTGTTGTTTTACTGATTCATATCAGGTGAAACTGAATCCAGATCAGTGGTGTCAAACATGCAGCCCGCAGGCCAAAACCGGTCCACTTGAGGCTCCAATCCGGCCAGACTTTGTAAAGTGTAAAGATTACAGAAAAGACATTAACTGCAAATTGTAAATTTAAATAAACTATAAATGTAAAATAATTTCCAGACCATGACAAGTTGTTTTGATCATAAAGTAAAATACTAGACTGCTCGTTGTTCTTTTGTCATTTTGTGTTCCATTTTTGTAATGTTTTGTCTTGTTTTTGTTGGGTTTTTTTTGTCTGACTTGTCATTCGTCTCATGGTTTTTATCATTTTGTTTCTGGTTTTTGTCGTTTTGTATTTCTTTTTTGTCTCATTTTTGTTTTTTGTCTTATTTTTGTCATTTTGTGTTCTGTTTTATTAATTGTTGTGTTTTATTTTTTCAGTCTCACTTGTGTTGTTTGTCTACTTTTTTGTCATTTTGTTCTTCGCTTTTGCCATTTTTTGTCTCGTTTGTGTCATTTGTGTAATATTTTGTGTCATTTGTCCATTTTTTCGGCACTTTGTAACTTTTTGTCTAATTTTTTTAACCTTTTTGCTAGAAGTCTCAGCACTTCTAAGGCAGACTTTTCTCTTTTTTGCTTTCTTGCAACTTTCACTTGGTTTTCAAGCATTTAATATGTTGAGATGTAATCTTATCAGGAAGGTGCACTTGAGCAATGAGCTGTGATTGGATCCACATTCTACATTATTCTACAACAGAGCGGGTCACTGGCCAAGAGATTACAAATACAGGTCAGTGTTTTTTGGAGTAAGGTGGGTGATTTCCACTTTCCCCTGTTTCTGTGCATGTGATTGGATGATGAAAAGGCTGTTTATCTGCGTTGTATTCACTCTGTTAGCTGTGTGACAAAGTTTCAGGGATTTGTAAGGGAAAAGCGTTTGATGTACCAAAGATAAAAACCCTCGGTGATGATCCTGAAGGTCCTCATGCAGCCAAGTTTCGGTTTAAGGACTGTTTTAGTGACGTTGCTGCTGCAGAGTCAGCGTGACTCTGTCGTTCTAAATAGCTGATGCTAAAGATATTCTATCCATAAACAATAAGTGGGGATCTGCTACTAGACTGGAGGCTCCCTTCCCCCTGTTTTTTGAGAGATTTGTTACTTTGTTTTCTTTATTTCTGGTTGCCTGAGAGCAGGTTTCCCTCTTTTGGCTGTAGGTGCCCAAAAACCAAAGTGTCAAAGATTAAAAAGCAAAAGGTTAGCAAAAAGGTTTGGTTTTCTTCTAATGGCAAAAAAAAAAACACACCACAAAAACGGCAAAATTACACCAGGCAGAGCAACTTAAATTATAAAGCAACTGTAACTCATTTAGAGCAACTGTAATGTGGTAAATGACTATTCTAGCTGGAAACAGCTGATTTTTAATGGAATATCTCCATAGAGGTACAGAGGAACATTTCCAGCAACCATCACTCCTGTGTTCTAATGCTACATTGTGTTAGCTAATGGTGTTGAAAGACTCATTGATGATTAGAAAACACTTGTGCAGTTATGTTAGTACATGAATGGGAGTTTAGAAATGGGTCTTAAATGGGAGAGAATCTAAAAGAGAAGTCCAGTTGGTTTCTACTGATTATTTATACTATTTTGTGATATTTGTTGTTGACCTTTTTTATAGATTTGGTTTCAGCTAGAAGTAAATGTCTAAGTCTTTCTTTATTATTATTTTATTTTTAACACAAAGAATCTGGTACTTTGTGGCAATGTTTACTATTGGTGTTACATAATAAACTAGGTCAAGGTCAACATTCAGATCGACTTGTTTCCTGATGTCTAATTCGGAACACTGCCACAGTTTTCAGTCTGCAAACACCAAACTTTATGTAACTCTTTTTCTGAATGTTCTGTACCGATTGACAGCATTCGAACCAGACGGGAAGGTTGGCGTTTCTAACGTTTTATTGTTGGAGCTCTAAGCAACACCTGTTATTAACCTGCGCAACACACCTCATACCTGACATGCAGCCAAAACAAATAAAGCAGAAATGATTCCTCAGTCAGGTTTTTAAACCAGGCAGGGCAGGTAGATGGACAACAGATGACTCAAATACTACTTTGTTGAATTTCCTGTCACAGATATGATTCAGTCTGAACCTCTACGGTCAGAGAATCTGAGATATTCGGTGATTCATTGGTTCCTGTAAAGTTAATGTGTTAAATCTCAGTCAGAGATGAGGTATGTCACTACAGTGGTTATGCAGTTTCTTTGCTAACCAGGTTTTCTTCATCACAATCTGAATGTGCCCACTTAAAATGGGACGACTGAAGGTGTGTCACCTACTGCAGCCAGGAACAGACTGTTATAATGAAGAGCTGTGAAGAGCATGCAAACATAATGCAGCTAAAAATGCTGCTACTGCAATGATGCAAGAGAGGAATGCAGGTAGAAAATGTTTATCTTGTAAGCTAACATGTTTTCCCACTCACCTCTGCACATTAGAGCTCTTAAGCTTCATACATGATACATGATATTAAACAAGTATATTTAGGTCTGATACTGTCCCATAATGAAGGACACTTGGAAACCACTCGTTTTATGCAAAATCAATATGAAAATGTTACTGATTAAATAGTGTCTGTGATAATTACCAACAGAACGATACATTTTCTGATCTCTGTTCTATTAGCTGCAGTACCAACAGGACAAGACAATAAATCAGGACAAAACATAAAAAGTATCTGAGTTTTATGTTGGAGCCAGTTGGTTTTAACTTCCTTTACTTATGAGAGCATGTACAGATTCTGACCATTAATGTTGCTTCGTAGTTACCAACACCACATACTTCAAATATAATAAATGTTTATACAAACAGAAGCACAGCTTCGCCATGGACCATCTCCATTGTTACCAACCTCTACATGAGGAAAGTGGAAAACCGAACACTGAGCTCTTTTAATGGAACAACTCCCAGATATTAGTTCAGATACACTACCAGTCAAAAGTTTGGACACACCTTCTCATTTAATGTTTATTCTTCATTTTCATGACTATTTACATTGTAGATTCTCACTGAAGGCATCAAAACTATGAATGAACACATATGGAATTATGTTGCAAACAAAAAAGTGTGAGATAAGTCAAAGCATGTTTTATATTTTAGCTTCTTCAAAATAGCCACCCTTTGCTTCTATTACTGCTTTGCACACTCTTAGCATTATGTTGCTGTTGGACCATCAGTTTCACAACCATCAGTCAGTTAGAACTGAAGAAGCCTCTTGGATAAAAGGTGAAACATCTTCAAGAACCTAAAAGAAGTCCAGCTGGTTTCTACTGAAGCTGCTGAGATGTTAAGGTGGCCTTTTGTAGTTACAGGTCACAGGAGTGTCTGGTCTGGTTCCACTTTCCAATCATCGTCCTTTAAAGCCACACCTGACCAGGCTGCGATTTAACTCAGTGGTTTAGAATTCCTCCCCAGCTGAACAGCTCCACGTTTTTGCACACAGATAGTTGAATTTAACCCTTTTCTAAGCCAAATGATAGAATTGAGATCTTTAAATGTTTTCTGACTCAGGAAAGCCTGTGTGTATGCTACAGTTTTATTTTTGGTAATGAATTCTCCACCGATTATCAGCGACCAGGTTACTCTACCCGGGACTGTTTTGTGTTAGTACAGCATATAAATAGCTTTCCCATTGTTCTCACTGTCAATATCCTTCAAACTGAACACGTATCACACATCATAATCACACAGAAAAGTTGTGGGTTTGCAGAAAGTCGTGTCAGTTGATCTGAAAATGAAGAGCTGCTAATATCAGAGGCCAAAATCCTCAACTCCACACATACTGTTGATCCTCTCTGTAATGTTGCTGTAAATTCTCTGTGGTTAAATTCTGACTGACTGCTGACCTCAGCTGACCCTTGACATTGCTATCCGAAGTCTTGACTTCATAAATAGGTGCCTAAATACAGACTGTGAGCCATCTGCAGACACTAAAACTGACATTTATTATGCAAAAACTCAGTTAAGCATGCACATACAAACTGTGCAAATAGAACTGTAAATGCACAAAACCACATAATCTGAGTGATGATTTAAATTGATGACTATGCAAAAAAAGAAATGAACAAGTAGGAGGAAATTTTGGAATATTCACATGAAAAAAGACTTGAATATCAAGAATTATAACCTGAATTATTGTGATGTTCTAAAAAGATTTAGATCGACTGGAAGAATGTATATTTTTATCAATATAAAGTATAAAAAAGGGCAAAAAAATGAGGCTACTTGTGCGTTTATGCACTGTTAAACACATCATAGTTGAAGGATAAAATATTAACCGAGCATTTTGCTTCTATGAAATGCAGCGCTGTCAATTCTTATTCATAAAAACTCTAAATCCAGCTACTTTTCCACAATGCTAAGAGCAATTTTGGCCTTAATGTGATGTTTCCTTCACACTTTTCTTCTATTTTACAAACCGGAATGTCACACCTTAAAAAATTCCTCTGTGTTTGTTCCCACAATCCTTTTCCCTCCCTCACATTAAATCAAACACGCCCACAAACCCTACAAGGTCACATCTCTGCTCCAGATGTGCAGAAACGCCCTCTATGTGCAGCAGAGTCTCGGTCCGTCTGTGGCTTGGAGGAGTTTCAGGCTTTGACTCGACAGATTTTACAGACATTACCAATCTGGTGGAGGGAAAACAAGCCTTGGCAGAGAGTGAGAACAGTTACACAAGCAGCTATTTAGCTTTGTCTCAGCCTCCTCTGCACATTGAAGGGGGAGAGTCCTGCACAAACCTGCAGCGTTCTCCACTTTTCCATAACCACATCTCTTAGGTTGGAGTGGGAAAATAACGGTTTCCAAAACACTGCAGCCTGCAGAGGTGCCAAATAAAGTAATTACATATGTTTTGCCTCTACAGAGCACCTTTAAAAGCTGGGTTGAGCCTCATCGGGTCCTGAGATTGGCATTTTAACACTTGTTAGGACTTGTATGGCACAGTGAAAGTCCTTCATGTGTCTCATAAGATGCCGTTCCACTGCAGGAACTCGAGATAAAGCAAATGTTTAGATTCGATTTTTTTATTTGTCACATACACATACAGTGAAATGCAGTGACTGTCCACCAGGCTTTATAGATACAGAATGTTTAAATGGGTAAAAATATAAAATACAAATAATACATACAACTATAATATACAAGAAATACAAACTGGTAAAACTGACATATTTATGGAATGTACACAGTGCAAAATGTAGTGGATGTGCAAAAGTGAGGATGTACATTCACACGGAGAATGTGCAGTCTGATGTGCAATGCTGCAGAATTTAGTTATGTGTTTGTAGGTGCTGACTGGAGGTCAGCTGACAATCCTGAGACTCTCCTTTGTTGACTTGATGAGGTGCAGGCGTCGGCCGGAGCCCAGCCACTCGAACAGTTTGTTGTGAGGCTGATGAGGATCCTTCATGATCCTGTTGGCCCTGGAGAGGCTCCTCCTGGTGTGGATATCCTGGAGGGTGAGGAATGTTGCACCTCTGCAGGACTCATCGGTCACAAACACTGCCGTTTCCGTACCGATAGGTGATGTTTCCAGTCAGTACAGTCTCCACCACTCCACAGTAAAAAGTTGTCATGATAATAATAATAATGAATTATATTAACAATATTCATATATGGATGAACAGACAGACAATGCAAAACAGTGGCATATATTTACAAGAACCAACACCTCAGTACACTACACTCTATTCATATTATGTGCCAGGAAGATGAGCATCTCTACATTTTCAGGCATGACTGAACTCCTGGTTTTGTTTAATGCAGCCAGCATTCAAGAAAATGCGCTCTGACGGCGTGTAAGTGGCCGGAATGCACAGGCAGTATTTGGCTGCTAATGCCAGTTTAGGATGGCTGTCACAGTTTTGTTTCCACCATCCAAGTGGGCCAGACAGGACTCTAATGGAATCTGTTAAATCCTGCTCTATCTCTAACTTGGCAGATTGATCTGGCTCCTCAGGGTGTTCATCGTCGGAGTCTGACAGCATTAGCATTAGCATGGATATCTCCGTCTTCGGCCTTTTGTCTTCTGAATATTCAATATACAACCATAAGAGCCGAAAATTCGGATATTTGGGTCCAGGCCTGTAGAGGCCCTGAGCAGTCTGGATGGTTCATATGGTAAAAGGAGGTCACTGATATACTTGGCCTCTAAACCATTCAGAGCTTTACAAACTAACAAAAGTATTTAAAAGTCTATCCTCTGAGGGACTGGAAGTGATGTGATCGACTTTTTTATTCTTGGTGAGGACTCTAGCAGCAGCGTTCTGGATCAGCTGTGGTTGTTTTATGGACTTTGTTAGTCAGACCTGTAAAGACACTGTTGCAGTCAAAATGCGTTGAGGTCGCCAGCCAGAGCGGCGCCCCCACCACTGCTCTGGATCTTCCCCTGAAGTTGGTGATGGTCTGCAGTCCTTGCCACAAACTCCAGGGATCATGCTGTTGGAGCTGTGATTCCACTTTGTCTCTGTATCTCTGCTTAGCGTCCTTCACTGCCAGTTTCAGCCTGTACGATGCTGCTTTATACTTCTCAAACCTGTGAGAAACAAGCTGAACGTTATGCTAGTAATTCGGCAACAACCAAAATCCCAATTAGCACAGCTTTACACAAACTGTATATGTTGCATTATATTGGCTGTTCCAAGTCACTGTAGTCCTTTTTCATTCTTTCATCGTCTGAAACAAGATAAACATGGATTTTGTCCGTCGGTATCGTCTATGTTTACCTCAAAAGTCTGACCCAGCTCCACATTTTTCTCGCTGTCACTCTCACTATTAGTCACACGACTCAAGCAGTGATTTATGTGCATGATGCATGTAGCAGCTCTAAAAAAGACATTATAAACTGAGAAAGCCTGTCAGGTAGCATCAAAACCTCGGCTAGCTCATAACTCATGCTAGAACTGACTCCAGCTGTCAGTCTTCCTCTATGAATCTCTGCTGACCCTCTCGTCTCTTTGTCAGTGCCATAAAAAAATGGTGTTCCACGGAGAAATAACGACCTGTTTGAAATGACATCCATGGTTCCATAAGGCTGTTGGTCAAATTCCAGAAATTACTCCTCCTGCTCTCTGACCACAAGTGGAAATCCACTATCTTCAGTTTGTCATACCATGGGAAAGTCATCTGACTCCCTCCCCTCCATGTAAACAACATGGGGAATATGGCAAATATCCAACAGTAGACATAACTTGGTCTGCAGGGGCGTCCATAGAAAATAACGGAAATGAGGATCTGTGAAGGCAGAATAAAGGTCACTGGCATTGTTTCTGTCCTCTATGCTCATGCAATCACTCATTTACCATTTCCTTCATCTGTTTAGAAAGGAAACATGGTCCAAGAGGTTTGTTTTCAACACCCACTGTTACACTTTCTAAAAGAAGTTTTGTGATTTGAGCACATGAGCACAGAAACAAGAGGAATCGTAACTTTTCTTGCATATCCATAAAACTCATCAATATGGCTAATATTATACAAAGCTGAAAGGTAGTCTTTCAGCTTTGTACCTCTAATATCTTAAGTCTGACAACTTCCCCTGTATTTACAACACTCTCTCCTGACAGTAAATTTTATGTGCAGTTCAATATTGCAAATTTCAGTCTGAGATATATATACAGCATACAACGTCTTCTGTCCTTAGACCAGGAACTCAGAAGAGGAAAAACTCCCCCAAAAAAGCTTTTAATTGGGGGAAAAATGGAAGAAATCCAAGAAGGGATCCTCAGGTCAAAAACAGATATGGATAGCTGTGCACAAACAGCTCATATGGACAATTGACATGACAATATTAAACTGTAAATGTATTCAGAGCTGTATTACAAACATGTCTAAATTTGGCACGAAGATTTATCAGGCCTTGTGCTGTTCTAAATGACAAAGTATATATTTGCGCATTTCATTTGGAGGACTCTATGAGGCAATAAGTTCTTTTTGTTTTCGTTTTTCTCTTGGTCCTAACATTGACATATTTCTTCAATTAGGAGCTGTATTTGTCAAATTGATTCAACGTTAATTGGGGATGCACATTGATGCTGATATTGGCCCATAAAGACTTTAAAATTAACCATCTGCATTGGTTCTAATCAACACTGACAGGCTGACAACTCCTGTCAGCCTAAAGGTCCACAGTTTTATTTGAAAAGCTTGGTTGACTTAATGTTTTCTGCAATTAGGTGGGGAAATACTGTGCATATATACACTACTGTTCAAAAATTTGGGGTCACCCAAGCAATTTCATGTTTTCCATGAAAACTCACACTTTTATTCATGTGCTAACATAATTGTTCTGTACCCCGATGGAGATATTCTATTAAAAATCTGCCGTTTCCAGCTAGAATAGTCATTTACCACATTAACAATGTCTAGACTGGATTTCTGATTCATTTAATGTTATCTTAATTGAAAAAAAAAACTGCTTTTCTGTGACTCCAAACTTTTGAATGGTAGTGTATATACATATAGGTCAAAATGAGTTGGAAAACATCCACATATTGGATATCGACAATATGATGCTGACCTAATAAGCCTTGAAATTTGCAGACATGAGTTCATGCTGCAGAATAATATTGGACTACAGGTGAAAATTAGCTGTTTGGCAGATTTCTAGTTTCATTTTTTTGTGCAACATGTATCAAACTATAGAGTATACGTTGCACGGCCACAGGATGGCACGACAACTACTAAAGCGAATCCTGTTTTTCTTGCCCACTGATGTAATTTCCTCCATGAATGACACACAAAGATAATAAAAAATCATCATCTAAATTGTAGATTAGCAAAAGAACTGGGCTGTGACATTAGTGGAAACAAGACCATGGGACGTTCCTGGGTAGAAGGAGATCGGTGTCGACCCAGAACAGCTAGCGCGACAGAATTAGGTTGGCACATCGAATTATGTCACCGTATGTTGTGATCAGGGAAGAGAAAAACAACATCAAAGTAATAAATCCAATCAACGACCCCATTAACAGCAGCTCACACTCTGTAACTGGTGTACTTTTACAGGGTCGGTCGCTTCCACCAGATCAAACAGAAACTTGGTGTTCCTCCACAGGCATGCTGTGTTCATCATTGGAATGTTGCTAGTGTTTATTTTTACCTTCAGCTGAATAAAGTGTTAAATGTTAAATAACAGGGCACAATGGAGGTCTACAGGACTCTTTAGCACTTGTTTATGTATGTAATGACTGTTTTAAAACACAATATTAGGCACATATTTAACCATGGAACAATCATCAGTCTTACATGAGAAATCAAACTGCCAGTAACTTCCCCATCTGATGGGTGAAGCAGCAGCCATCAGGGATGAGTTGATTTGTCTTTTGCTTTGAGTTGGTGCTACGACGTTTACAAACACGAGTCAACACTTTAAAGTTGTGTCACTTCCCTTTGCTAGACTTTCCCATGTCACTTCAGAGAAACAAAACATTGCACATTCTCTCCATTTCCTGAGATGTTTTGTAATGATGGTATACAGAAACTGTACCAAGGGAGTGTTTTCCGTATTCGTTACTTTCAATTACAGACCAATCTGGTTAGTTCAAGGCTTGTTTCGTCTAAATTCCAAAGAGACCAATTGTCCCTCCATGCATTTGCTATATTCACTTTATTGTGTAGGGGACACTGACATGGGGCAAAAGGGAGTTTGCATCCATCACAGGGCCTAAACGTGTTACGCTCCCAATCCTATTTACAGGGTCATGCTTTATGCCTCAATACCTGGGAATTTAAGTAGACAGCAAATCATCCTCCATGTACAGCATCCTCCTCAAAAATGCAAGATTCATATTTGAGTCTAATACCACAACAGAGTGTCTTGCTTCTTAGAATGCAGATAAAAACATTATACAGTCCAATATGCTGTCAACACTGGTTTGTGGTTGTTTGCTCCTGCCACCTTCAAACTCCTCGACGCTGTGTTATTAATTACTTCAGACTTAGTCATGTGTATGACACTGTATGTTAAAGATGGCAGTGGCCTCCAGGTTTTAAAGGCATTGCAGAAGTGCTTTAGACTTGCTTTCCTTCTAACGGCCAGCAGGGGGCGACCCCCCTGGTTGTAAAAGAAGTCAGATCGTATAGAAATCTATGAGAAAATGGCCCAACTTCTCAACTAATTTATCACCTCGGTTAGGGTTTTCCTAATGAGTTTATGGTCTTTAATTGTTACTTTCAAGTTTCATTTAATACAACATGGTGTTTTTGTCCCAATTGGAGAACAATGAGCAATAAAGTAGTATGGTGACTGTGTCCTTTAAATAATTCACTTTTACTAATTTCTGTTAAAAAATGTGTTAATAGCTGCTAAGGGTTAAAATAGTTTGTAAAAGAGATTTATATATTGATAGTGGTTCATCTGATGACATCACGTCCTGTTAGGTCACTTCCTGTTTACTTTCTCTTCCTGGTTCTTCAGAAAGCAAGACAGACATGTTGAGCATGCTCTGAATGTAATCCGCTACCATCTGCTAAAAGTCATCATAGAGGCAACGGCGTAAATTGATATATGTGGTGTTCAGGAAGCTAAAAGAATAGGGATACTTCTGTTAAAAATGATATTGGATAAGAGGTTTAAAAACGGAGTTGACATTTACTTACAAGCTGTAAAAACACGCTAGTGGCCAGTGTGACTGTTATCCAAAGTGCATAAAGTGATGTAATTTCATGTTTTGAAGTCGCTAATGATGCTATATTAAGTTAAAACACAGATACCGACAATTTGTATTGTTTTGTTTGCAGTTTTCACCGACATGTTAATGAGGAAGTGTGACAGTAAATAGACAATCTTGGTACGACTCTGTCTTCATTGGCTTCGGTTTAACTGTATGTTTAGTCAGAGTTTCAACACGTTACAGTGGCTACTTTGTGATTGATAAGTAATGCGTCAGATCCACCTTCACTCCTTTCATCTGGTATCAGAAGACCAAGATGATAGCGACCAAATTCCAAACTCGAGGCTTCAAAATGCTTCACAAACCAATATTGGCTACCAAAACTTATCAAGTCACACCTCTCCATGACATCCGACATCGATCAGTCTCCTGACCTGATGACCTATGCCTTTTTTAGACAGCTTCTGAGACATGCTAAAATAACCCGCCGTACTCTCACATACCCATGGCATGGAATGTATACGGTCTCTTATTACGGGAACAGAACATGTTCGTGATTAGGAGCATGTTAGATGTGATTCGTGGTGGTGACATGCATGGGGGAGGATGGGGGGATTTTGTGCCAGCTGATCACTGTAATCATAAATATTTGTAATCTCTATGGATTTAAAAGTTCAGCGTAGGCGATCATTTCTCTCCATCTAATCTGATTTTTGCTTTCTGAATTGTGTGTTGCCCGTTACATGTGTAGCCATGATCTCAGTTCGTCTATCATTTTCATTCTCTGTCTCTATCTTTTCCTGTTTCACCAGTTTTCAGTGTTAGCTGGGAGAAGATTTGAGGTCGTTTGAGTTTTGAGCAATGGCCGTAACGATGCAACAGGTGAAAGTCATGGTGCATTTAAGGTCACAAACTCAAGGTCTGTCTTATTCTGCAAATCTGTCGCACTTCATTTGTTTGTCTTCATTTTGTCATAGTCAAACAAGCAAAAGACAACCATTAACCTTGACATTACTTCACAGATGGTTACCTTGGTTTAGTTTCCTCTTTTGGTTGCATCTGGAGTTTCACCAATACAAAGACTACTTTGTGATTGCAAAACCAACAAAAACACACAAACTGTGTACATGCCCCTCCGATGTGTGCAACACCTGGTGTCACCACCCACTTCTCACCAACACTGCAACGTTGCAACATGCAGACTTGTGCTTTATACAAAAACAGGACGTGACCAAATGAATCAGGTGAGACAAAAGGAAAACATTGGCACAACAACCTCCACAACACCAGAGAAACAGTTGATGGTACTACTGTCTCTTTATTTTATGCTGGTATTAAAATGCAAACTGTTTTACATTTAATGTCTGCAAGAATTGGCTGTCATTTCTTGCTGCTACTTTAACACACTGATGCTACAAATCTGCAGCTCATAGATTTAAGCGGTGCTTTAACATAATAGAATTCTTTGCCCATTAGGTTCCCATTAGGTTTGATCAAATCTGACCACAACTAGGGTGCCATGAAAAGGTATTTGCCCCTTCTCAAATTCTTATTTTTTTTTTTTTTGCATATTTTCCTCACTTTAAAAAAAAAACACAAAATGACACAAACGATACACAAAACAACGAATACACTAAATGACAAAAATAAGACAAAAAACACAAGTGAGGCAAAAAGGAAACAAAATGACAAAAACGAAACAAAATGACAAAAACATGAGATAAACAACAAATTAGACAAAAAAAGACAAAACAACAAAAATAAGACAAAATATTACAAAAATGGGACGCAAAATGAAAAAACTGAGACAGACGACACAAAACAAAAAAGAGACAAAAAATTATACAAATGAGACCAAAAATGACAAAAGCAGGAAACAAAGCTACAAAAAAGTAGACAAACACAAGCAAGACAAAAAACCCACAAATGATACATAAAACAACAAATAAAGCAAAACGCAAAATGACAAAAACGAGAAACAACAGAAATATGACAAAAACAACAAATCAGACATAACATTACAAAAATGAGACACAAAACGACAATAGAACGAGCAATCTAGTATTTTACTTTAAGATCAAAACAACTTGTCATGGTCTAGAAATTATTTTAAATTTATACTTTTACAAATTTACAATCTGCAGTTAATGTCTTCTCTGTAATTTCTACACTTTACAAAGTCGTCCTGTGGGCCGGACTGGACCCTCTGGAGGGCCGGTTTTGGCCCATGAGCCGCATGTTTGACACTCCTGGTTTAGAGACAGTTATGAGCAAAAGAGACATGGAAGTATGATTCAGGTTTCAGCCTTTTTCCTTGAACTTAATGAAAACAGTCCAGATAGAAAATGACAATTAGAAGATGCATTAAAGTACTGACATGTTGGTCTGCAGTTACAACCAGTGGGATGGCTGGAAGTAGGTCAGTGTGATCACTGTGCTGTGGTTGGTTTTTATTCCTCCACTAATCCTCCGGGACTCACTGTTTCATCATCAGGTGATTGTGATTTGAGTCAAGAGGAATCACTCTCATAGTTCCTGACCGTGAGCAGCCAGCTGGGAATGTGTGAGCGTTTGTGTTGTGAAACCAGGGAGAGGCTGAACGTCTCGCAGCAGGCCGAGTCTTGTCCCAATAAACTGACGTGAATCACTTCAGCAGGACCAGTTTGATACATCACAATTCATCAGAAGTTTCTCCATTCTACCCTGATGCTGGTATTTATAGGGAGAACGGGATGCTGTGACAGTAACAGAAGTTTTAAAGATGCAGGAGGATTTATTACAGAAGTAAGAATAGTTACAGCGTTAAGGAATGTGGTGGAGTTATGTGACGATCAGCGAACGTTTGTCTGTCTGTTAGCAACATTACTAAAAATACTCCAACAGATACTACTGCTGGTTTCTGTATTGTAACGGCTTCATTTCTGGCAGTTTTTCATCCCTGTGTGTCACTTAAACTCTCTTCAGCACTTTACGATGGTAAATAATATCTTTAATTCAAACTTGGATGGTTGAAGCTGCAGAAAATGCCCATTTTTTTAATAAAAATTATTTTAAGGATCATTCCAGAACTGGAGGACATTTTACATCCCCATCAAATTTCCATTAATCCATGTACAAAATACTAAAACATGCAGGTGTTGTGTAAATGTTCTTGTCCTCAGACTGAATCTAAAAAAAAAAAAAAAAAAACTAGGAGAAAATAATGTTTGAAAATGTTTTCTAAAATACCAAATAAGTCTGGAGTTCTCCCTAAAATGCCATTTTTCTCTTGTTCCACCTCCTGGATGACCAAATTCAATCTCAAATAAAACAGTTAAAATTAAATTTAAATCTCCTTTTGGTATTATTTTTTTTTCCACTGATGTCTCTTGTAATTGTGGGAACATTTTTTTTTTTTTTTTTTAATAAAAAATATTTTAAATAATAATTATTATACATGAAATGTGTCCCACAACATGTACCTGACTCTGTTGACATTTTTGCCATTTTGTGTCTAGTTTTTGTCATTTTCTGTTTGGCTTCCATTGTTTACTGTCTCATTTTGTCTTGTTTTTGTCATTTTGTGTCGTTTCTATCATACTGTGTCTTGTTTTTGTCCTTTTGTGTTTTGTTTTTGTCTTCTGTCTCGTTTCTGTCGCTTGGTGTCTTGTTTTTGTAATTTTCTGTCTTGTTTCTGTCATACTGTGTCTTGTTTTTGTAATTTTCTGTCTTGTTTCTGTCATACTGTGTCTTGTTTTTGTAATTTTCTGTCTTGTTTTTGTCATTTATATCATCAAACAGTTTTCCTAAAGAATGTGTAGAGCAAAGCTATGTCCTCTCTTCTATTTTTCATATTTTCATCACATTGTCAGCCTTGATTGAATGTCTCACTCTACCTCATATTATCAGGATCAGACTAATTCTTTGGACTGTTTTCCATCAGTCAGTTTGTCCTCTTGGTCAGCAGTAACAGCAGCTAAATATCTAGCTTCTACTGCTGAGAAAAAGATCACATTAGCATGGATTAGTAACCCTGTTACTGTGATTAGAGTAGGGTTAGCAAACAACACAGAAAACATGGAATAAAAATGCTACCATTGATGTGGAAGCTGAGCCAATCAGTACCTATTATTGATGAATATGGAGCAGAAAATAGTAAAAGAGAAGGTTTATTTTTCAACCATTTTGAGGCCCAAATGTCCTCCAGTTCTGTGATGACTCATATGAACAACTGTACAAACATACATGAGCTGTCACAGTGGGTGTTTACTTGATTCGCAAAGCAACACAAACACAATGCTAGCAATTGTCTCTGGAGCTCATTCACCTCATCACACAACATAAACACAATTATTGGAGCAGAAACATCACAGAGGTCAAAGGTGAAATGCCAAATGAGGCAAAGTAACAGGAGGAAAACATCTAGAGGTTCTTCTGACAGTGAATCCAGACTCTGAACTAATGAGGCTGCAGTGGACAGTTAACCCTCTAATGATGCTGCTGGACCCTATTAGCTTCACAATGCCTTCATTTCTGACCAAGTTATTAAAGCAACACTCGATACGTGACTCTCAGTGTTGCACCGCTGTCACCAGCAGTTAAAGTTTCCAACATACTGCAACCAGGTCATCGTGACTGATGTTCAAGTGTGGGTGATGGAGGGAATTAGCTTCATTGTGACCGCTTGATGTTTCTATTCTCCAATCACAGCAGCTGCAGAGTGAAGCTGGCGAGATGAAGCAGCGATGAAAGTCACACAACACGGCGCTGACATACAAGTCCGGGACAAAATGTAACAGGAAGCCGAACATGACAGCGAAGGACCCTGCATGACGGGAGAAACCTGAGCACCGCACTTCAATCACGCAGTAAAAATAGGCTTAATCACTTTAATATTTTCTTTTGGTTTCCTTTTCATCACTTGCTGTAAATCTGGTTGGCAAATCTGATTTTTCAAATGATATGAAAACAACTCCATCTGTGAAATGAGGTCAGAAAAATTGTGACCAAGTTCTGAATGTTCCCTCAAATATTTAAGGCCAAATGTGTACATAAAACTCATGTAACATAGTTCAGTGCAGGTTCAGGTGCTCCAGTAAACACAGATAAACTCACTTGGCAACACAATAAACTATTCAATGTACACACAGAGTACAACATGTCTGTGCTGTAAAGAAGAGATAAAACCGCCACAGGTGGACATCAGATACATGGAGCATGTGATCGCTGAATAAAGGCCATGTGAGGTAAAGTTCAAACATGGTATACGACACTGCAGAGCGCGTGAGGTTCAAATCAGGTCAAAGAGGTGTGAGAGGGTAAGAGTGGCTGTTTAAAAGGTAGTAAAAATAATTCAGAGATGCTGGGACAGAAGATGAAACTGTGCAGAAATGTAAATGAAACAGAAAACTAAAGAATTGTTTGTCTGTGCAAAGTAGAAACAGCATGAAAAGTGATGAAAAGGTGAAGAGTTCAGCTGACAAAGCGCTGCTGTGATCAGAGGGCAGAAAAAGGAGAAGCTCAGACACCAGTTCTAACCTGCTAATCTGGTACAAACTACATTATTTAGAAAGAGTTTCGTCCTAATGAGTCTGAGTAACTTGTACTATCTATACAAGGATCATCCCAGAACTGGATTTTTGAAAAATAAACTTTTTTTTTTTTTTTTTTTTTTTTTAAAGTTTGCTGCTCCATATTCATCAATAATAGGTAATAAACTATCAAAGGCTTGATTGGTTCAGCTTCCACATCAATGGTAGCATTTTTATTCCATGTTTTCTGTGTTGTTTGCTAACCCTACTCTAATCACAGTAACAGGGTTGCTAATCCATGCTAATGTGATCTTTTTCTCAGCAGCAGAAGCTAGATATTTAGCTGCTGTTACTGCTGACCAAGAAAATGTCCTCCAGTTCTGGAATGACCCATATGCATTTCTAAGAATACAGTACCTACAAGGCAACATGTCAACGAAAGCTTCTTTTTTGACAGCTTTGGAGTTACAGTGTTCTTCCAGCTGAGACAATTTGGCCTCTATGAAGCCTAATGTACTAAAAATGTGTTGTAAATACTGAACTGCTGCTAAATCAGTAGACCCATACCAAAGGAAACATTCCCCAAACATTATTTCTCACACTAATAATGTTGGTTCCTGGGTTTTCATCTCCTGCAGATGTGGATGGACATGACCGTTGGACGGTTTGGTGTTTGTCCCGCCTTTCTTCCACTGATTAGATGAATGGATAAAAAGTTGCAGTGACAGCGCAGAATTTCACCAAAAGTTGAGTATCTTCCAACTCTTGATGACCGGACAAAAACACCACTAACTCTGTTTGTACTGTGGTGTAAATACAACAAATCTCATTGCAAGTAGCTGAGAAAAATACCCTCTACCCTGGTCCCGCATGGTAAAATCTATTTTTATTGTGTTTTTTGTGCCTTGAAAACTTGGCGGTGTAAAATAAAAGCTATGAGAATATGAAACCGCTTACTACTGCCAGTCCCCTGGGCTCCTCTTCAGCTAGCAGCTGCCTCTCAGTTCACCAGGTTTATTTACTTTCTAGTGCTGCCTCTGCTAAATGTCTGAACCACGAGCAAAACTTATCAAATGTTCTGCTGGTGGCTGCAAGAGTAAATATAACAGTCGTCATGCACTCCCAGCATCTAGGGAACTAAAGATGCACTGGACTATTTTAAATTTTGATGGCAACGACCCCACATCAAAGGGAAATTCTTAATGGTAGCACGTTGGGGCTAATGGTACCATTAGCTCTGATGCTATGCCCACAGGTCAGAACTCTGTGGAAACGGTAAACGGAAACTGTAATTTAAATCAGTGGGTTACTGTTTTCATGATGCTCCAAATGAAAGAGAAACTTAAGAGGAAGAAATACTGTCTATAAAAAGAGAGTGATCGATGAGTTGCATCTTGATAGTTTTAATGTGACATGCAAAAAAATTTTTAAAAATAATGACACAAAAAGAGGGGAGACGAAAATTCCAAACTGCAGCTTCAAACTATGAGTGATGTGGATGTTTACTAGTTTGCTGCAATGTTCTTGTTTCCACGAGTGTCTTGGGGGTCACAAAAAGTTATTTTCATCAAAGCGTTCCATCATAAATCACCAGTTCAGCACGTGCAGTGTGTTGTAAAGCTATACAAGCCCCTTCAGAAAAGGTTGGGAGACATTAAGATTAAATATTCTGGGTCATGTTTTTCATCCTGTCCGTTTTCACCATTTAATGTACATACTTTTCACATACTTTTAAGCACTTGCATTAAAGAAAAAAAATACCTTTGGGCTTTTCTACACATCTGAACTTATTTTAATATTGTGTCACTTGTTAAACAAAACACAGCATAATCTGTGTTGTCATCTAGAGTTAAATAATCCCACAAAATGGAATATGCAACCTGCTATAATAATATAGTTCAATTTTAACACTGTAAAATGACACACAAAAAGCACAGAAATGACAAAATGTGCCAGAGATGCTGGTTTTACATTCCCATGATATGATTCTATAAAGGAGAACATCCACATCTTATGTTTTGGTCATCTTTGTATTCATGTGCTTATTTTAAAATAAGTAGTAGAGTAGTTTATATCAAAAATCTCAACTTTACAATGTGACATTTCAGTTCTCCCTTGGACAGTCTACAATGGAAGCATTAAAATTGTGCTCATCATGCCTCATAGCATCAAAAAAGTTGAGAAAACTGGATTCAGTTTTTGCTCAGGAGGCAAAAGTGAACTAAAGCTGGGATGGACTGAAGTTATTCATGCACGAGAGAAGCAGCACTGTAGTTTTTTGTCTGAGGGGATGTTAATGGGGGCGTGTTGTGTCTGCTGTCAGACGCTGAAATGAATCATGAGTCCACGTGAGTCTGAACAACGAGAGTCTTTCTCAGAGGGACAAAGAGAAAAGGAACGCTTCAGAGGTTTCATCAAACCATCAACACACACAATTCACTCAGCTCAGAATACCTTCAGAAACACAAATACGACATGACTGTTTCCAAATAACACAACGTGCAACCCTGCTAGTGAAAACACAGAGGACTGTGAAAGTAAAATTAACCAGAAGCTCTTTTTAGTTGTCATTTAGTTAGTAAGTAGAGCAACTTTGCTGTAGTTTATAATAGAAGAGTTCCCTCAGGGTCAAAAAGGTCGAGGTTAGAGGTTAGCTAGAGAAGATAAGCTTACCCCTAAAAAATCTTTGACAAGATGACCTCAGGCTTCTTCTTATATGGTATAAACTTACAACCTATTTATGATGAGCCAATAGGAAAAGAGTTTCCTATAAATGCAGTTATATTATAGGAGAGAGGTCTTCCCCACTGCAATGATGTACTTTCATTTTCCAGATTGTTGATGATAGTAAATCCACCCACCAGTGTGTCTGTATCCTATTCAAGGGTGAGGAAAATATCCCTGACACTTGTTGGAAAATAAACTCATTGATATTACTCAACCAAAAAACGCTGCAGATTTATGTGACGATCGGCGTTGGTTTGTCTGTCTGTCCATCTGTTAGCACCATTACTCAAAAACAGATTAACAGATTTGGATGAAATTTCCAGGGAAGGTCATAAATGACACAAAGACCAAGTGATTAGATTTTAACAGTGATGCAGCTTATAGTCTGGATCCACGGATTTGTTACAGGTTTCTGTATCATTGCCAGATAGCAGCACAGCGTCACCGTAACCATGACAACAAGTGAACACTACATCAGCTGCCTGCTGATGATCACATGATTGTGATCCTACTTCAAATCCACCACTGAGGACTTATCTGGACTTATCCATTGGAAATCATACAAGGAACAATTGATTAAATTGTGGGGGTGTTTCTGAGTCCCATCAATTCCTGCAGCCCGCCACATATTTAGGTCATGAGATTCAGTATCCGTACATAACGTACACATGCAGAACACACACCTGTGCTCAGCGCAAGGTCATTTTGTTTGTGGGTACATCTATATTAAATGGACTCATTCTATGTTGCCATGATTTCTGATCATCAATAACTAATAAACAATGCTGCATTTCTGACAATGACATATGGAGGAATGAACAGCCTTGGAGGAGTACTGCACTCTCTGAGTACTTTTCTTGTTTTTTTTTTTTATGGTAAGCAATGGAATACAAATGCTAAAATGTCTTGTCATGATAAATCTTTGTATGAGAAGTGCTACCATATAAAAACAAAAGTCTGACTGGTTGATAGATTAAAATAAAAAACAGGACAAACAGACTGAGAAACAGTTTTTACTGCAGGGCCGTGGCTTCCATCTCAACTTTCTCATAGAGGAGTGAGCAGAAACAGTGTTCTGTGTTTTTATAGTCCTGATATGTGTGTTAACAAGGACTAAGCCACTCTAAAGTCAATGCTGCACTGCTCTTCACTGCACTTTTGCTGTTTGCTTTTTTCAATATCATGTGTAACATTTTATTTTCATGTATAATATTTTGATCACATGTGTAATAACTTTTAATGGGCGACATGTCAGTAATTTGCAATATTTAATTTTTTTTGGTGTGAAGTTTCAGTTTATTCTACTTTTCTTTTCAAGTCTTGTATTTTTTATGGTGTGCAGTAAAACACAAATGCTAAAATGCCTCATCATGACAAATCTTTGTACAAACTTTCATTAAATCTAATCATTTAAGAGTACTTAATGGTTAGTGTGAATGTATTTTAGCCTCAGTAATGTAATGAAAAAAGAAAACGTGGACTCCTGCTCCACATGCTGACACGCCGTCTAATTCTGAACAAGGTCCAGCTGAGGTCAGAGCTCTGAAAGGCTCTTTAGTCCTGCATCACCACTTCTCTGTCTCTCTCTCTCTCTCAGCTCCCTGCCTCTCCTTATATTTCCTCCTCACCACACACTCCCATTCCTCCCCCTCCTCCTCCCTCCAGCTGATCACGCTCTGCTGGCGTGGACCTGGCGTGGCTGCACAGGCGGGAGCGTCGCATTACAGCTGCACACTTCTGCAGCGGAGCGCTACAAGAATAGCTGCTGCTCATGCTCAAACATGACTCCAGCCAACACAGCTGAGACAGGATGGTGCATTACGATGAAAGTGTCGGTGTGCACATGTGAAGACGTACAGAATGTTCACGTGCAGTAAATGGCTTGCCATTTATGTTTTATTTTATTGGATCCTGACACCTATAGTCATGCTCAGGCCTATGTTTAAATGGCACATTACCAAGAGTCGGTGCAGAGTTGCATCATCTTATCAGGGAGGTTCACAGTTCAGACACATGAGCAACATTTCACTGAGGACATTAAAGGAGCACAAACACTAATATTTCAAAATTAAACATGAAATAATTACAGTTACCAGTCAGCATTGTTTCCTTGTCAGAAATCACTACAGACATGTCAAACTTATTCCTCTATCAACAGAGAGATCAATCTTTTCAGTATCTGTTTGTCAAAAAATGCTTGGCTGAATTTACTGAAACCTGATGTAGAGGTGGAGTACTAAATGTAGATGCATAGTTTTTTATTTAGGGCTGCACAGTGGTGTAGTGGTTAGCACATTCGCCTTGCAGCTAGAAGATCCCTGGTTCACGTCCCGGCTTTCCCGGGATCTTTCTGCATGGAGTTTGAATGTTCTCCCTGTAGCATGCGTGGGTTTTCTCAGAGTACTTTGGCTTCCTCCCACAGTCTAAACACATGCTCAGGTTAATTGGTAACTCTAAATTGTCCGTAGGTGTGAACCTGTGCAATTTGTCCCCTAAGTCAGATGGGATAGATTCCAGCCCCCGCGACCCTAGTGAGGACTAAGCGGTGTATAGATAATGGATGGGTGGGTGGAAGGTTAAGCAGTTGTTATGGCAGAGTTCTGTGCTCTCTGAGTGTGATTCTAGTTGTTTAATATGTCTGTAGTCATCTCCACGTCCTGCATTCAACACTTCTTGACAGCATCAAGTTCCTGGGCGTCCACATTACATCTGACCTGACCTGATCCCTGAACACACAAACACTCTTCTTCCCTAGGAAGCTGAAACATGCTGGTTTCTCCCCTCAGCTCCTGGCAAACTTCTATAGAGCCACAATAGAAACCATCCTCTGTTTCTGTGCAACAGTGTGGTACGGCAGCGAGGACTTAGCCCGGGTGGTGAAAACAGTACAGGGGATTGTAGGAAGTCCTCTTCCAGACCTGGACTCCAAAATGGTATCCCCACTGACCCCACCCACCTGGGAAATGGACTGTTTGTTCAGCTTCCTTTGGGTAAATGGTACAGAAACATCAGAACTCCAACTTTCAGATGGAAAAACAGTTTTTATCCCAGAGTTGTCCAATCCATTCCCCCCTGCACACACAAATAGACACACTATGTGTAATAAAGAACTGAGTCTTGCACTGGCCTGCACTTTACCACCCATCTCACTGCTCATTTTGAACTCTATTGTTTTATTGTCAGGGTGTATGCTAAATGGAAGTTCAAGGAGAAAAGATAAACTGCAGGTTACTACAGAGAAGCAATAACATCATCAGCATACATAGATATCTTCATCCTCTATTGTGAATTCTGATCTAATTTCAGTCAAAAGTTTAATATACACTGATAGCTGACATTTACATTTGTAGAATCATTTGTTTCTTCCAGCTGCCTAAGTGGAACAGAGCTTAAGATTTTTTGGGGTTTTTTTTTTTGTGTAATTTGCACTACTTTTGATGCAAATATAACAAATGCTGGAAAATCTCATTGGTCTAAGAGTAAATTTTTCTTGGATCTGTACCCACGTTGCGTGCTGGTGTAAGTGAGTAGGTAAAATATTGTGTGTGGTGACTACAAACCGAGACCAATATTCTAAAATACAAGTTTTTTTGTGTGTTCAGGTAGTGTTTGCTTCCTGTTAGCTTATCTTTGGAGGTGTTTGGCATCATGTATTGTTTGACTTGTTCCTCTCTGTGTTATTGTCAGGATTTGTACTGAAATAAAAGTTCGAGAAAACCGAAACTGCAGGCTTCAGAGAGAAGTAATGACATCATCAGCATATGTATTTTGCTAAACTTACAGCCTCCTTTTCTTTTTGTATTGTGATTTCTGGTCTAATAAAGCCAAAAGTTTAATATACACTTTTGCAGACATTTACATTTACACTAACGTTTGTTTCTGCCAGCTGCCTACGTGGAACGAAGCTTAATAGTTTTATGTTTTTATGTAATTTGCACAAATATAACAAATATTGGAAAATCTCATTGGTTTCAGAGTAACTTTTGGTTCTGTGGATTCTAGTTACATATTTATATGGTCTGAGCATTTTATTTTATTTGTATATAGTGTGCCTTTTTCTACTTTTCATCTATAGCTGTGAGTCACCCATCAAAACAAGTCTTTTCATGTTCCTTCTTTGTGGCTAACCCTTCCTGACCCAGTTTCATGTCAATAAACTGCAACTACTTTTCTGTACAACTAAACTGCATTCTCATTTTCTCACCTGTGACACAGTAGTGAAGGTTTGCAGTTTGAAGGAGCCACAAAGTTCACATAAGGAGGCAGGAGGGTGGATGTGGGTCAACAGAGGACTTTCACCCGTCAGATCAGGGCTGGTGTCTTATGCAGGAACATTATTTTTCAGCCTTCTTGTAACTTCTGTAAGTAGAAAAGCAATAAGATATAACTACAACAAATTACTGTAAATAAAGTAAGTACGCTAAAATAGTGCTAGAATAAAAAAATAAAAAGTATTGCTGTTTGAGGTAATAAGTGATATCCAGCAAAAAATTTAAATATTGCACCAAACAAATTTATTGATTTGTTGTACATGAAAATGGAAAAAGAAGCAAGCAACAAAAAAATAGGTTGAATAAAAGTAGAAACATGGTAAATAAAATTAAAATTGAAGCACCAGAATCTTGTAGGAGTGTGAAAAAGATTGCATGTTTGTTTACTTGTGGTTATTACTCTGTCTTTGTTTAGGAACCAAAACTACATGATGCAGTTTAGTAAAATATCATGATTTGGTTGATACGAAATACGAGCATTTCAAAACACTTTTAGAGCTTCTGTTCCATTTTCTGGTTTTGCATGGAATTGGTTTGCTGAAAAGGAGCGACATTATGTAGCGTCACTGAGATGCAGTTTAGTTGTATAAGAATGTAATGTTGTTGAGACTGGTTGGATAAATCCTGACCGAGACTGGTTCCTGTGCTTGTTTACATCCTGCCTGATTAGCTTGGAGCTCCAGCCCTAACTTCTTTCCTGGATGCCGTCATGGCAGACTGGACTGCTGCCCAGACCAGTGCTTAAACCAAGCTGCAGCCACGTTTATATGTGGTTTAAAAGAGCACATAGACTGTCTTTATGTGAGCAGCTTGCCCTGTTGTGACTCAGTCTGCCCACCAAAGGCCAGTGATGATCAGGCGGCTTTGTCAAACGTGGTAAAAAATCAATTCTGGATCTGGAATCTGGAAAGTTGGGGTCTTCAAAAAGTTCTCAAGAAAGAGTCTTCAAGCAATCTTCAGAGTTTGATGCAAATAATGTTTATTCAATACAGAGCTGTAAGAACAAACCTGAGCAAAATGTCAAGATTTTAACTGACTGCACAAAGCATCCGTCTTATATACCTATGAAAACTTCTCCTAAACACCCATCTTCCACTCTGGAAAGCCACAACCCATCATCTTAATACCCAACCAGGATGTATAGGATGTATTCATATCAAAAGTTTAACCATCTCTTTTTTTACTCTGTCAAGGAACACGCCGGAGTTATGTGACGATCGGCGTACGTTTGTCTGTCTGTCTGTTCGCAACATTCCTCAAAAATGCACAAACGAATTTGGATGAAATTTCCAGGGAAGGTCAGAAATGACACAAGGACCAAGTGATTAGATTTTGGCAGTGATGCAGCTTATAATCTGGATCCATGGATTAGTTAAAGGTTTCTGTATCATTGCCAGATAGCAGCACAGCGTCACTGTAACCATGACAACAAGGGAACGCTACATTAGCTGCCTGCTGATGATCACTTGATTGTGATCCTACTACAAATCCATCGCTGTGGACTTATTGGGACTTTTCCATAGGAAATGATACAAGGAACAATTGATTAAACTGTGGGGGTGTTTCTGAGTCCCATCAGTTCCCACCGCCTGCTACATATTTAGGTCATGTGATTCAGTATCATGTGACTTAACGTACGCATGCATAACACATAGCTGTGCTCAGCGCAAGGTCATTTTTTAAAAAGATTTCTTCTGTCAGAAATGATAAGACTGAGCAGCCTTGGTGGAGTACTGCACTCTGAGTGTTTTTTTTGTTATTTCTGCTAGGTTACCATTATTTCTGCTTAGCTCAGCGTGACCCAGATTTCAAGTCACGAGTGCAGACAGAGGGCACGCACTTCCAGCTTTGTTGCCTTCAATGGGTGTCCAATGGGTTGTCGTTTTCACAGGACTATTTAGTGAATACATACATTTGGTTGACACGTTAGGTTTTCCAATCAGATCATTGTTGGTACTAAGATCTGATTTAAACATTCTATTCACCTAGTTTTAACATTTGTTCAATCTTAAAATGCCACAACATCCCCTGATGGCCCCTGTTGTTTTACAGCAGTATTCTTATATTTGAAAATTGTTACATGTGTATTCCTAGACTTATTATTGGATGGCTGTAACTCAGGTGGTGGAGCAGGTCGTCCACTAGTTGCAGGATGGTGGTTCTCATGTCTGGAATGAAATCTGGACACATTCAGACATGGAGACATTGACAGTTTTCATCTCTTAAAAGGTAAGTTTTTAACAGTGTGATATTCTATTCAGTAGAGTGATCCAGTTTTAACCTAACGTGTTATAAAATGCTTCATGTGGGAAGAACAGACTTAAAGTAAGAAAAAGCGGACAAACTTGGGTAGTTCTATACCACTTGCGGAGCATTTTTGTGTTTTTCATCATTTGTTAGCTGCTAGTCACTCATCTGTGTGTTCTGGAGCCACTTACCCATGAATACTAGCGGCTCAGAACTACTAGTGCTGCTTTTTTGGTATGAAGTTGTTTTCTTTCGCAGTTTGTTTAGCAGGGTAACACCCCCAGGCCCTGTTTTCCTTTGTAGTTTTGCCTCCTTTCTCTGTTAATTAAAAGGTTTGCCAAACCTAAAAGAATTGGTTTTATTGCACCCTTGTATCCCAGCTGAGCTTCAGATTTATCAAGCAGTCAAGGCTCATTGCCCACTTTAAGATGGTTGAATTCATGTGCACAGAAAACCTTTAAAATGTCTCCTTTTTTTCTTCTTCCCCTGAAACCTCTGCATTTACGAGCCTGTAAATCTTAAAACATCCACTTGGTGTTTCATCGTTTCAAAATAGTGTCACAGACAAGCTTTAGACAGCATTTCTAAGGCTTTTCACAGCTGCTGTTGCAAATATTAGCAATTTTTTCTTGAATGAACAGAAAAGGAATGACTGCCGGTTAACATGTAGTCCTGATTTAGTTGTTTGACACAAAAAACAGGAGAATATATAAATGAAAACATCCTGAATTTACCTGTATTAGCTGTAAACTCTTGGTGATTCCCTCAGACAACATCCTGATCATAAAGCGATGATTCCATCAGCTGGGTCGCTGATCTCACTGCCTGCCAGATGTTTCTTGTCAGGAGCAAACATTAATGTTTGCTTTAAGAGCTTCATGTTGACATAACCAGGATTAATTCTTTCTGCTCAGCTAAAGAAGGAACAAGGCTTATCTTGGGTTACTCAACTTGCATGTTATGTAAAGTCAAAAACTAACATAAACCTACTGCTGAATTCAGTGATAAGTAACAAATTAGCAATGCCAGCAATGTTAAAAAAAAAAAAGTACATTTACGGTACCGTTCATAATTTTGGGGTCACCTAGACGATTTTGTGTTTTTCATGAAAACTCACACTTTTATTCATGTGCTAACATAACTGCACAAGGGTTTTATAATCATCAATGAGCCTTTCAACACCATTAGCTAACACAATGTAGCATTAGAACACAGGAGTGATGGTTGCTGGAAATGTTCCTCTGTACCTCTATGGAGATATTCCATTAAAAATCAGCTGTTTCCAGCTAGAATAGTCATTTACCACATTAACAATGTCTACACTGGATTTATCATGCATTTAATGTTATCTTCATTGAAAAAAAAATATGCTTTTCTATCAAAAATAAGGACATTTCTAAGTGACCCCAAACGTTTGAACAGTAGTGTATGCCAAATGCTGGAAGTTTTCTGAAATAGAAACACCAAATCACCCAACATGATGTCAGGGGATGTATATAAATAGTACATCACTGCTTTTAACATTGCGTGTCAATTTAAGCTTTTCACATGTTATTTAACAGCGTTGTCTTTTTATTCACCTTTACCTCAGACCCGAGGCATGTAGAGGAGTGAGATGCTGGATGTAGGCTAAAATTACTCATTGACTTCTTTAAAGGGGTGTTTTAACCTGAGTGGCCTCCATGAATGAGTTCACCCACAGATAAGAAAAGCATGAGAGGATAATGAGGCTCTTATCAACAAGCAGCCCACAGTCTGCTTGGCTCTTATCATCTCTACTAGTGATTCTACTGACATGTTGTAACCCACAAGAGCACCAGACTGAGAGTCCAGACAGAGTCTCTGTGAGGCTGCACGTAGCCTCAGGGCATGTTTCAACTAAGTTCTAATGCTGATGTTAAAGCATCACTAGCAGCTTTTCTATTTTCCTCTTATTGTTGAACTACATTTAAAGCTAAAACAAGACCTGAGTATGTCCTGCTGTGTCTCCAAACCTCTCAGCTATTGAGCCAACTGTAAGAATAGAGTATCTCTATTTGTCATTTTGCATGTACAACAAAGCTGTATGCAAACCTATTTCAAAGTGCATCAAGTCAGAGGTATATAGATAAAATAAATAAGTAAAAGAAAATGCATCAAAATTATCTATGAAAAGATTATTTCAAAGAGGAGGAAATTTGATTGATTGACTTTGTGGAGCTTTTTCAATCACTTCCACATCTCCAGAATGTACGCAGTTCCCTCAAGGCAAAGGTCAGAACTTAAGCAGAATGCAAGTAGTTTAAAACTGAAATAGATTTTTTTTCATTTTTCATCTTCTTTGTACTTCACTACAGTCATCTGACAGCTTTAGTTACTTTTAAGATGCAGTTTCACACAATCGACAATATACACTACTGTTCAGTTTAGGATCTCTTAGAAATGTCCTTATTTTTGAAAGAAAAGTTTTTTTTCAATGAAGATAACATTAAATGAATGATAAATCCAGTCTAGAGATTGGTAATGTGGTAAATGACTATTGTAGCTGGAAACAGCTGATTTTTAATGGAATATCTCCATAGAGGTACAGAGGAACATTTCCAGCAACCATCACTCCTGTGTTCTAATGCTACATTGTGTTAGCTAATGGTGTTGAAAGGCTCATTGATGATTAGAAAACCTTTGTAGAGTCTGAATAGTAGAGTATTTCTTGGGAGACCCAGTTGAAAACCATTCAACACAACTTCTAAGATGAAAATACCAAATCACAGACATAAAACTTGATAGATGGAACAAAAAACCCACAAAAGAAACACACTGAACAGCCACAGCATTGAAACTACCATCTACCTGTGGACATGGGGGCTCTGAAGGTGTCTGGCACTGAGATGTTTGCAGGGTGAGGCCTCCATGGATCAGGTCAACCCCTTGAGCTCTTGGTCATGTTTTTCAAGTCTTTCCTGGGTGTTTCAGGTGTAGCATTGCACATTGAGGCTGGCGTTTCCAACAAGAAATTCCATTGTAATGAGATGTTCAGTATTTTTAAGGTGTGGCTGATGGGTGCGTTTTCCAAAAGGTTTTCCATTGTTTGATGTGTTTGATGCGACTCTTCTTTGGGCTATTAGCAGCTGATACCAAACATTCTCATGTGTGGATACTGGGGAAAAAACATGCAAATTTACTGAACATTTGGTTGCCACATATTTGAATTGAAACTTCATTCTTGCCGTTTGACATCTGTTTCAACATCTGATAGCTTTTTGCATGCATAGTATTGTATTATATAATATTTTGGAGTCGGTTAAACACCAAATATCAAATGTCTCCCCAACAAATTACACACTTTGATGACTACAGCTATTCTGAGGAAGGAAATTATTAAATTCCATTCTAGTCTAGATACATTTCTATGGTTTTCAGTGTCAAATAAACTGTATTAGTGTCAGATCTGTCCTCTACAGTTCGCCCGTTGTGTAAAATATTTATCATAAATAGTAAAACTGACAACCAGACCTACAATGCTAATATGAATGAAATGCTAATATTTTACTTTAATGTATGCTTAACAGTGACAAAGAGGACATAATGAAGCGTGGACATGCTGTCGGTAAAATGATCTGATGTTCCGTCATTCTTTTCTGACATACCTTTTGAATTCACCACTGACACTGAGGAATGTAAACTGGAAAACAACCGAAGACAAGGAAATGAGAGTATGACATGCAATAAAACAAAGGACAGTGAACACTACTTGGGATAAATTTTCATGGAAAACATGAAATTGCCTCAAACCTTTGAATGGTGGTGTATGAACTTTCACAATACATTACATAGTTGCAATTTTAGACCAGTGTTTCCCAAACTTTTTGGCTTCTTGCAGTAATTATTGTCTCATCAGGCTCATAGTTTGGAAGTCTGAGTTGTTAATAGCTCTGCAAAATGCTAAATTTGCTAACAGAATAGTGCTTCTTTACCCTCTGATTAAAAATGTTTGGAGCCCACCGATTTATCTGTTGTCTTTAAAACCGGTAGTTTAAACTTAGATGCTGCTGACACACCGATGCGTCACTATTAATCATCTATTTTTACAGTTCTATATTAGCACTTTTACTGAAGTAAAGAGTCTTCTACCACTGAAAAATTACCACTTAATTTGGTAGTCAGATCTCACTTTTCCTGATAATCTGAACAAACCATTAAAAAATAATAAAATACAGATGAAGGCCTTGTGCACGTGTGGTTATATATCCAGTTCATATCCCATCTCTCATTATGCAACCACTGTTGGAATGATTAAATCTGACTCTTTCTACTTCTTCACATGTATCATAGCCAGATGAAAACCAAACATGGAGGAGAACAGCAACAGCGAAGCAAGTCAGTGGAGAAAATGAGGAACTTTTGTTGCACATTTATGGCTTCGATTCAAATCAAACAGGAAGAAACTTCATCTTGGAAATGTACCGCTTTGTTCATTCACGTTAATGATTTCACAAATAGCACACAATATAAAGTAGGTTAGACCTGCAGCAGCTACAGCAGTAACAAGCTGCTGACACACTGATGCTTCACTATTAGTAACCTGAAGATGGAACGTTTAATAACAGATCAGCAGAGGGACCAAAACAAGACTTTTACTTTACTACTTTCAAAACTTTTTGCCAGTACTTTTACTAAAGTAAGCCTTTTCATGCAGGGATTTTACTTATAAAGGCATATTTTTACTTTGCAGTATTGATACTTTATTTCACAAAGCATATTCTTAACAACTCACCCTAAATACTGTACATCTTAATGCAGTGGTTACACTCTTCTTTTGCTTCGGGAGTTCAGGGTTCACACAAGGTTTGACATATTTGTAGTAAACAGACAAGAAAATACTGGTATATAGCTGATGTAATACGATGAATGGTGTGAGAAGACAGAGAAAGTCGCTGCAGACATTTAGCGGCTTCCACCTAGAATAGTCATTTAGCACATTAGCAACATCTACACTGTAATTTCTGATAAATTTAATGTTCATTCAAAAATAAGGATATATCTAAGTGACCACAAACTTTTGAACGGTAGTGTACATATCTTCAACTTTGGAGTCCAGAAGACGTTCCTGACCTTTACAGCCGAACCAGAATCATCAAACACACACAACCAGCAACTATTGTGTCTATGGGAAAACACACTTTAGTTTACAGCTACATGCACCGAGCAGCTCCCAGTGTTTAGAACCAAACAAAGCTGCAGCTGAGCATGGAGCTGACAGAGAGGATGTTCTCAAAATGATGCCTCCTCACCCCTCTACTGATGCTAACAGATCAGTGTTGTCCAATGATGCAGAGTCTACGTTCATTAAAAGCTCAAACAGACCATAACTTTGATCCATGATGACCTCTGACAGCAGCACGTTACAGAGTGTGTAGGTTTGCTGTACGAAGACGGCCGTTATTTATTTTAACTGTACCTGCAGTTAATTCATGCTGTGATGTGTTCATTTGCAAAAAGGGAAATACTGGAGAAAAAAAAAGTTTCTGATTGGCTAGCAGGTATTTTTGAATATCTAAGACATTCTTTAGGTCAACAATAAGAACTTACTGCTCCTCGTATCCACATTTGTAGGTACAATACTGTGATTTGTCCAACAGTGAACTCATTAACATGACAAAGCTGAGTGATTAAGTTTCCCCTCGTTCAGTTTGAACAGAAGCAATAAATGTGCAACAAATATAAAACTTCCTCATTTCTCTGTTGTCTTGCATTCTGCTGCATATGAAGCATCCAGAGTCCTCAGGTCATAAGGGACAGGTTTCCTGTGTGTTCCCAGAACCAGAACCAAGACCAGTGAAGCAGCATTCAGCTACGACGCTCCTCACCTGTGGAACAAACTTCCTGAACACCTGAGGTCTGCTCAGACTGTTGGCTCTTTTAAACCTAAAAACCACATTGTTTACTGCGGCTTCCTCTTCAATGCTCAGTCTGATTTCTTGACTTTTAATGCACTTTTACTGCTTAATTATGCTTTATTCCTAGGATTTTAAATCATTTTCATAATTAATTTTAAAGTTCTATGCCGAATGTATTTCTTTGCCATTGTAAAGCACCTTCAATTGCCTTGTGTATGAATGGTGCGATAGAAATAAACTTGCCTTGTCGCTCTCCTCCATGTTTGCTTCTACTTGACTGAGTTAAAGACACTGAGAGTTTAAGGCAGCCGATATGGGGGAAAAAAACTAATTCAGATTTAATCATTCTGACAGCGTTGCATAGTCAGACATGAATCTGATGTGACCACTTATGCAAGGCTGATCAAACAACAAAACTGGCTGATTAGGTTTTTGTACTAAAATACTCCATTACAAGTAAAAGTCCTGCATGAGAAATGCATAAAAAAAAACGTATAGAGCAGAAAAATGTCATTAAAATATCAAACTAAAAGTCCTTGTTTAGTCTCTCAGAGTGATATAGAATTATAAATCACATCTTTAGATTATTAATAGTGAAGCATTGATGTGTCAGCAGCATGTTACTGGTTTGAACTACTTTGTGTATGATTTTACATAAACAGGTTTATCACATGATTAACTGGGGAGGAAAGAAGAAAAAACTAAATTCTGATTCACAAATCTGTTTTCACTTTTTTCTATAATGACAGATTTTTGCTGAGATACTGGATCACTGCAACTTTTATTGAAATGTGAGAGGTTTGAGGGAAAAATCACTATTTGGTGGAGCTGTTAGCAACTCAGACTTCTGAAATGTGACCAGACGAAATACTGTTTTGAAAGAAGCTGAAAAGGATAGAAGCCTCTGGTTTAGTCTGTATCTACATGTTGCATTTTTAAAGTTTGAAAGATTATCTCTTGTGTGAAATCTTTATCTTTAACCCTTCTGCTGTCTTCATTTACGGGCACCAAAAAATATAGTTGCCTTGTCTGTAAAAAAAAAATGCAAAAATACAGCAAAAAAATTTTCCCAAATTTCTGAAAATTTGCAAAACCTTCAGGAAGAAAATTTCAATAATTCCTTAAAAGTTTTTTTTTTTTTTTTTTTTTAAATCCCCCAAAATTGGCAAGAAAATTTGTGTAAATATTTTCAAAAAATGAATAAAACCTTCCAAAAAAATCTAAAGTGATTCCATATATATATCAGTAAAACTTCTAATATTTTCTTTAAGAACATTCATTAAAAAAATTAACCAAAATCCAGCGAATTTCGCTGGATTTTGGTTGATTTTTTTGTCAATGTTCTTAAGAAACATTTTTAACATTTATTTTTTCCCACCAAAAAATGTTCCAAGATTTCCCAAAAATGTTGAAAATGTGGACATCAGAAGTTTCACTGTGAATTTTTTTTCCCCCCACATTTTCAAACTTTAAAACGGGTCCATTTTGACCTGCAGGACGACACGAGGGTTAAAGCTGTCAAATACAAGTAATGGAGTAGACTTGCTGTAAAGTAGCATAAAACAGAAGTACCAAAGTATAAATACCTCCAAACTGTACAGTTGTGGAGTAAATGTACTTGGTGACTTTCCACCACCAATATTTAATCATGTTAATATTTCAATAAACCCAGTTAACATTAAGGAAAATGGTTGTCAAACATTGTCATACTAAATAGTCAACATACAAAGATCCTAAAGAAGTTTCTTCTGAACACACTCGGTTTGTGTTGACGAACATCAAAGTTGACCTACATTTGTGCCAAACACAAACCCTGCATTTGCTGATGGTCTGCTGACATATCAGTCTTTAAAGTTCAGTATTTAAACAGTAAAGTTGTCACCACAGTTAACAATGAGCTGAAACAACAACAACATGTGACAACAGCACAATGTTGGAACTTAATGGGGAAAGTTTGCAGCTGATGACACAATTAATCCAGCTTATGTCCAAACAGGGTTTAAAGAGTTGTGACAACACTGAAGGAAATTACATTATCAGCTTATGGACAACATCTCAATAACTCAGATATTTAACACAGAATCACCACCTGACTGGGGACGATATATGAATCTGTGATGCCAAAACAGTACCTTTAACTCTACTTTCCTAAACGAATGTGAAGATTTTCAGTGCTTCTGTCTTTGCAGAACCAGAGGCAGACTGAATGTCTCCCAGGCAGCCTCTCTGTTTATTCCATTTAATAAACTGCGACTGACGTCAGGACTTCAGAGCACAGAGGTTTATTAAACACAAGATGCCATTACACATACTCCTTAGTGCATTATATAACCCGGCTTTTGTAAGGAAGCTCTCTGAAGTGCTTCTTGCTCCTGGGCAGTGATCTTCAACTGTACTTTCATCTGCAGCACAAAGAGGAGAGGCTAGAAGGCCGAAAAGACGACATGACACAGTTTTCATTAGCTTCTGTTTGCTGTAAATGCATCATTATACTAACACAGAAGTTAGGCTTCCCCTGGTGCTCATAAAAGCCACAACCAATGAAGTTTCCCCACAAACTAGATGCAGAAACAGCGAGCCAGGAAAGTTCTCAGCCTGAGACTCCCTGCACAGTTAAACTCTGACACCAGGCTTGTTCTCACTGCCACTTCAGAATCTGTTCTTTTCCTGCAGCATGGAGGAACATTTAGTCCTGCAGAGCTAAAACGGCACTTTGCAACCATATTCGGTGCCATAAACATCTCCTCTGATTCACTCTGCGTTCCTGCTGTGCATGACGTGAAAGTGCATGACTTTAACGTAGGAGATTTCTAACCTGAAGCATTTCCCTAAATCAGATACGAGTTCCCGGCATTCGTAAAGGTCCTGTTACGAGTTAAGCCTGTGATTCTCATACCCAGAACACCAGAAACACTCCTGCAGGTTCTGTGATGAAGCTGAAAGTGGTGAGAGGGAAAACAAGAAGGTCTTTGTTGTTTCACCTGAGCACCACAGAAACATGACTGTATTTGTGAGTGGGTGTGTACACTGGTGCTTTTGCTTTGTGTCACGGGGTTTACTGAGTGCTTTTTATTTCTGGTAAGTTCCCTGTTGCTTTATGTTTCAAACTGTTTCAATAATACACATCAGAATCAGCATTTTTGCATCTTTAGAAACTGAAACAACAAAAATCTTTTTTGGCAGCAGTGTTTTTAGACAGTTTTTCAAAGGAAGCTCCAAGGTTGGCAGTGTTTGTATTCTCATCTTCTACTTTTAGCCCGCTCTTAATTTTTTCCATTACAAAGTAGCCTAAACCTACCATCTGGGAATATCTGTAGCTAACATACAAACTACCACTGGCTAACATACATGCTAACGCCACCTAACATATGCACCACCTCCAGCAAATGTACACACAAACACTAACATACAAGCTACCACTGGCTAACATACACACTCACAGTGGGTAACAAACAAGCTACCTGTAGCTAACATACATGATATCACTGCCTAATGTGCAAGCTAACACAGGCTATTACATAAGCAACAGCAGCTAACGCTAGCCGATTGTAAGTCAACTCTAGCAAATATAGATACTATAATGTACAAGCTAAGACTGGCTAACATACATCTGTAGCTCCACTGTCAGGCAAAAAGTCAACTTGTGAAGTCAATGGAAAAAAAAATGCAGCGGCATGTGCAGCTACATGTAGCTTTCATCAGGTGTTCCTGAGCTGCCTGCTGCACAGTTTGCATTTACACCTGCCTGAAATCTTGGTCGCTGCTCTCGCTGTTCTGATCATGCTTGCAGGCATTTACACCTGTAGTAATAATAATGATGCGAAAATAACCCATGCTCTCTGTTTACCGTGTCTTACCGGTTATTAGAGGTTGGTGTGACGTGCTGGAGGTTGATGTTGACAGTGTCGGTGTCCGAGCTGGTACTGGTGCTGAAGCTGGTGCTGGAGAGGAGGCAGGGGAGCTGGGGGCTCCATGACGGAGGTGGAGGAGGCTTCGCATGTGGAAAGGGATTCTTGAACAGAAAAAAACACTCATCCTAAGTACACAAAAAACACGACATTGTAACTTGTGAAAAAAAATAAACCTGTAAGACCACTACCTTAGTTCGTCATGCTGACTGATGTATTAGCTTCTGATAGCTAAAAGTTAGAAACAGCAGCACGAAATACAAGCGGAGCACAGAGCTAGCGCCGATCGCTAACTAGCTAGCGCTGATGGCTAACTAGCTAGCTTATTGTCTGCTACAGGAGACAACAACGTTACTTTCTAAATATACTTGTTTGCTTAAAGGGAGCTTGCCACCAATGGGATAAATGATGTAAAAGTTTCTTGAAGTCACAAAACACTCACCGTCCTCGAACGTCTCCAATAATGCAGCAGCTGAGTCTCCCTCCTGTTGCTCGTCGGTGCGGTGCCAGTAAATAGCTTCCATTAAACCTCTTCCAACACCTCCTGGTTGACCCATGCGGGCCGCTGTGGTCCTTGGTGGACCAATAGTCATTTTTGAGCTTTTTCAGCTTCTCCCTACACTGCTTCTGTCCTCTTTATATACAGTCTACTGTATATGTGAGCGGCCATCCGCTCTGAGACCTCCTGATAAACTTCCTATGTCCAGCTCCCTCTGTATTCTTTGGTCCACCACCATAGACAGAAAAGTCTCGACCTCTTCATTCACCCACGGTACAGGTCTGGCTGTCATATTAAAATTATGAAGAACAGAGAGGTCCGTGAAGAGCAATGCACACCGTCGCTGTTTACAGTTGTTTTTTAATGCAGGGTTTTATTTTGGTGCCAGAGTCGCTCAGTGTGTCGTCACTCCCTGTCCAATCAGTGGCCTGCACTCCTGTCCAATCAGTGACCTGCACTCCTGTCCAATCAGTGACCTGCACTCCTGTCCAATCAGTGACCTGCACTCCTGTCCAATCAGTGACCTGCACTCCTGTCCAATCAGTGGCCTGCACTCCTGTCCAATCAGTGACCTGCACTATGTAAACGCTACATTATCGGCTCATCTCAGCTCGCTGGAAACCTCAGCTGAGAAGGTACGGAAAATAGTTCCTGGTACCAGGTACTAGTCCATATGGAAACGCTCACAAAGAAAGACGAGCCGAGACGTGTCGGGCCGAGTAGATGCTAGTGGAAACGCCCCATAATGGATAAAATGAGTTTATTTTAAACTGAACAAATGGTCACAAATTGTACTGATCACAATTATGATTCCCAGATGATGTTTCCATGCAGCTGTGGTAGAAAGGATAAACAACAACAACAGATAATTGTGTTTCTTAGTAAACATTCTTGACCTGGCTAGTTTATGCTGGGACTGGTCTCACTGCTGCACTGATTATTTGTGCACTTAAAGCGACCTTTGTTTTTAAAGTTGCTAGAAGTGGCGTGATATGATATAAAAGTAAAGTAGTTGAAACAATCATGATTTAAGGCATCATAGCTTTGGAATACTTATACAAAAGACATCTTTGCATTTTCTCTGCGTCTAGTCATGGTTGTGCTGTTTCCATAAAGGTGCAGGATTTTATATTGGAGTAAAAAATGACCCTGCAGCGAGTAGAAATGACACAAGCAACAAAATAGCTGGCTTAGAGTTCAGAGAGTGAATCATCTTCTTTTTCTGTATTCATGACTTCTCCCTGTTACCTTCTCCCTTTACATGTCCACTAAATGTTAACTCACGTCTCTGTGCTAATTATAGTATTTCCTTTACGTGGCTGAGTGTATTTCTGGAGCATGTGCTACCCGACATGTGAACATATCTCTTCATGTCTGAGCAGCCCTCATGTTCGTCCTCCAGTTCAGAAACAGACCTGATGTGACATTGAGCAGCTCTTTATGCCTCAGCAAACCAACAGGCACTGAACACAAACTATTTTCATGCTGGTGAACCACAGCTAAACTCCTCCTGCTCGCTGCAGAACAGAACATTTGTGCAAAGACAGACGTGTTCCTCCAGAGAAAACACAGGAGCCTTTAAAAACCAGCCATAAAATTCTAAATACATCTCTGCTGGTGGACAAATTTTTATTGTTAGTGTTTAAGGTTTGGATAGAGACCTTTTTGTCTCATGCACTGTAAAAAATAAACAGTTTGTAACTGTAACTGTTGAAAAATGTACTGTTTTTGCAGGTTTTTTTTTTTTTTTTACAGATTTCCTTGTCTTGTTAAAGATAATAACCGGTATAATCACAGAAAAAAATGTTTTAATGTACAAGTGAATTTTTTTTTGAAAAAAATATGTGAAAAATCAGGTCAAACTGTAAATAATGTCCACATCAAAAATCTGTATTTTTAACCAACGGTCATTCATTCATCTCTGATGCTTGACCAACTTTAAAATTATGCTATTTACTGTATTTAAATCAGCAGAATTGAATATTTTAATACATATTTGCCTTTATTTGAAAGGAAAAATATGTACATTACTGTATGTTTTTTTTAAAAAATGTTTTATATGTTTTTTTATCTGTTCTATTGTATTTGTTTCAAGTGACCTTGGGTGTCAAGAAAGGCACTTACAAATAAAATATATTATTATTATTATTATTATTATTATTATTATTATTATTATTATTATTATTATTATTATTATATTATTATTATTATTATTATTATTATTATTATTATACATTTTTATTATTATTAAGGATTTCAAAAATGTAAATTTTTTAAAATTATTTGACAAATTTCTTTTTTTCTAAAAAAATACAGATATCTAGTAAATTTTTATAATAATTAGAAAAATATTAAATGAAATAAATGCAATTATTAGAAATTATTTTTATAAATAGTTATTCCTTTTGTTCACATTGTGCAATCATGAATTCTTCTGCTTTACTTCTATTAAACTTGTCAGAAAAATATCATTATTTTACAGATATTTACCATTATTTTCACTAGTTTTTAATTTCTTTAACATTACAGTATGAACCCTCACCTGCCAGATTATCTTTTGTTGTTGTTTTAAATTTGTGGGATCTTTTTTACAGTGTGATTCTGTAATGCAACATCCATAACTTTCATCTGTTCGGCAACATTCTCATTAAAAGCATCATAAATGCCCACTTAATTTTCATTCAGTCAAGGCTGACAATGTTATGAAAATATGAAAAATAGAAGAGAGGACATAGCTTTGCTCTACACATTCTTTTGGAAAATTGTTTGATGATGTAAATGACAAAAACAAGACACAAAATGACAGAAATGAGACAGAAAATGACAGAAATGACACGCAAAACTACAAAATCAAGACACAAAATAACCAAAACGTCATCAACAGGTTATGCTAACATGTTGTGGGACACACGTTCCATGCATAATAATTTTTTTGTAAAATATTATGTTCCCACAATTACAAGAGACACGAATGAAAAAAAAAACTTAAAAAAGTAGAAAAAAAAGGAGAAATTGAATTTTAACAATTTTATTTGTGATTCAGTTTGGTCATCAGTGGGGTGGGACAAGAGAAAAATGTCATTTTAGGGGAACTCCAGACTTATTTGGTATTTTAAAAACATTTTCAAACATTCTTCTCTCCTGTTGTTTTAGATTTAGTCTCAGGACAAGTACATTTACACAACAACTGCATGTTTTAGCATTTTGCACATGGATTATTTGAAATTTGATGGGTGGGACGTAAAATGTCCTCCAGTTATGAAATGACCCAGATACAATAAATAATCGGTCTAAATAATGTAAAATTAGGTTGTTTTGTTTCACAAAAATAGCTTTGGTGAACTTTTAAAATCCAAGTTTGGAAGCTGATAACAGAGCAGCAAATGTGATTAACGTCCACATGACAAGTGGACCGTAGAAACAATCAGAGCCTTGTCTTCTCTGTCACTCACAATAAAATCACGCCCGTGAATGTTGAGAAACGCAGCCGGAAAAATATTTCCACGTCTGTCTAATTATCGTTTTGATTCTGTTCTGTTCAGTCGTGCGTCTGTGCTTTTGTTAGACGTCTGGTATGTGTTCACATGTACATTAAAGCATGTGTGTGACTTTGTACACGTGCAGGCAAGTTATCGCCGTCAGTCTGGGTCAAACAGCAGCGATAATGACACAGTTTTACAGGCACCACAAAGACAAACAGTGAGGGCTATTTAAAAACCTTCCTGGTGTGATTGTTTGTTTTCGTCTGATTGTTGAAATGATTTTAAGGCTGAAAAATATCAATAAATACAAAGATCTCGGCTTCATACCGTTCATGCTATCCGTCCAAATAACTCTTAAGATTTGGAGATATTTTCTTCTATACAATAAATGAATTTAATTTAATTGGTTGTACTGTAATGTTAAAATGCGTTTTTTAAAAAGGAGCCCCTGTTACTCAACCTCAGTTTTTGCTATAACTATGAAAGGAGTCCTTGTGACCTGCTGGTGAGACACCCTCTGACCGATCAATAGGTGACGATCAATAAACATACACAGAATCACCCCACCTGTCCCTGCTGGGTGCTTATCTGGTCACGTGTGATCTGTGAGTTCATTCAGACAGTTTGATGTGGTGTTTTTATGGTGCCCACATTCTGTCTCTGCTGAGGCTTGTTGGGCCTCCACATTACTCAACGTAACACTGTTTATATACACTGCTGTTCAAAGGTTTGGGATCACTTAGAAACGTCCTTATTTTTGAAGGAAAAACTGTTTTCTTCAATGAAGATAACATTAAATGAATGATAAATCCAGTCTAGACATTGTTAATGTGGTAAAACACTATTCTAGCTGGAAACGGCTGATGAGAAAAAGATTTGAGAAAAGTTTGACCAGAAAAGATCATTTTAGTTCCATAGTCACACTGATAACCAGTTTTTTCTCTTCATTATCAGAAATTATTTCCTTTTTTGCCAGAAAACATATTGTTTAGTCCACACCACATAAGTGCATATTAAGGCCTCAGTTTTATTATGCCGTACACTCGGCCCTGTCTATCATTCATTTCTCTTTTATTCTACAGCTGGGACAATAACTGACTCCTGTAATTTACACGTTAGTGGGATGGACTACAACAATAGAGAAAGATCATGTTTATTTCTACCCTCTTGTCTTTAAAGCATTCTCAGAGAACATTTGCTTGCTAAACTTGATAAAGCTGATTTCACTGTGACTTGATATTATTAACTAGATGAACTCATCTCCCATGTGTCTCTTTTGTTGTTGGTCAATGACAACAAGTGACGGCTTATTGTATGGTAATGTTGGTTTCTCTGGAGATAAAGTTTCTTAAGAAGCTTCCTGACTTAGTGAAGATTAAATCAATATGAAGAAAAGGAAGGGTGAGTCTTGAGGGAAATTACCGAATAAATTCTTGGATTCTGAGTCAGTGTGTGAGCTGTCTCACTTCCGACACATATGATTATTGCACCAATATGTCACAACATTAAAACCATCTTTTTAAGATTAAGGGTGTCTTTATGCTGCCAAAACAGCTGGGACCTGTTGGTGTCGCTGGCAGTGAATCCTTTAGGATTGTGAATGAGGCCTAGACAAAACGTCAACATCTTGAGCTCTTGGTCGTGTTCCTCAAGACTTTCCTGGTGTGGCATGACCTATTGTCCTGCTAGGGTAGGTATGTGGGGTAAAGTTTCCCAGCAGAACATTTAAACGATTGTTGTAGCATTGTTTCATTGCTTACCATAGATTCTTAACTGAATTGTAATCTAGGGAGTTTGGAGGTTGGGTCAACACCTTGAACTCTGTCGTGTTCCTCAAAGAGCAGTTTTTGTGGTGTTGCAGGGCAAGTTTTCCTGCAAGGGTCGGTCCATTGGGGTAGCAGTTCCAGCAGACTCTTGACTGATTTTGGCATGTTCCTCAAGTAAGCAGTTCTTGCAGTGTTGGGTAGTGCTGCTGCTTAGTTCACAATGTTTTTTAGGTGGTACGTGTGAATGAACGCCAAGAGCAAAGGTTTCCCAGCAGAACACTGCTCTGTAACGAGATAATCAATGTTTTTCGCTTCATCAATCAATGATCAATCAAATAACATTGTGGCCTGATTGGTGCATTTTCCTGGCTAGCTAGTTAGCATCAGTAGACTTGGTGCATTAGTTATTTGGAGCAAATAACAAAGTGCTACGACAGTTCAAGTCCAATAAACCAACAGGAAGTAGTCTGAGCAACGTAGAGACCTACAGGGTCAGGAGCTTCGTACATCCTGTGGGGTTGCAAAACCTATTTTTAACACACTCTTCATGTGTCCAGCTCCTGATATTCATATTCACATTATCAGCACTGGATAAAAAAAACATGCAGATTAATTGAAAATCTGGGTAAAATATGCCAGACATTTGAACTGAAACTGGACTGTTGTTGGTTGACATCTACTCCAACATGGCGACTGTATTCAGGAAGCTTTATGCCTGCATGTTTGTTTTTTAAACACAGAATGTTGGAAATGTGTTTCCCTAGAAATTAAACACCTTGATGACTACAGTTATTTTGAGAGAGGAAATTCTAAAATCTTTTAGATTTTTGTTTGTATTTCAGCTACATTTCTTTGGTTTTCAGTGTCACAGGAGCTGAAGTTTGTCAGATCTGTCCTAGAACTTGCCATAAATCTCTTCAGTTTGCTGAATCCTATCATAAATAACAGCACTGAAAAGTAGACTGACACTACTAAGATGAATGGAATGGGAATATTTCACTTTAACGTATGTTTAACTTCAACCCAAAAATGCTCCAATTTCCCATTTTTTCCCTTATTTTATCCAATAAAGAATGACATTAACACTCTAAGGTGTAATTAAAACTGACATAGTGGGTCCAGAAAGCTTTTTGTGTTCATGTAGTTGTTGTCTTTCTATTCTATTTCACCTTTTTATTCATCCTCAATGTGTCTTTACATCATTTTATATTGAAAGACTGGAATATTGTAGTAAACAGAGATGTTAAGTGTCCTTAAATGACTCTGTATAACGTGTGGAGATCTAACAGAGTGGGATTTGTTTTTGTGACCTTACTATGACAGTGATGGGAGGATTCTGTCTTTGCATCCTCATTGCATCATTGGTGTCCAGACCCCCATTAATGTTTGACCAGCTTCGGGCCGTCGGCCACACGTGTCTTCAGCTGCACATTCCCTGGCAGCAAAACTACAATATGTGATAATTTCATGTACACAAACCTGCCGCTGATTTGGTAACAACGATGCTTCGGATAAGAAATAAGCGGAGTCACGATGAGTGATGACTTTCAACAGCAGTTCAACATCAGTTCTACACTAAATTGGTGCCTGTTGGGATCTTCCACTCATAAATTATAATATCAAAATTGGAACATAAGTAACATTTGGTAAGAGGTGAAAATATGAACGTAAAAACAATGTATGTGTGTTTTCCACCTGCAGCAAAATGTTTAGGATTTTTTATTTTGTTGTTGCATCAAATACGTTTTCATTCACTTCTATGCATATTTTCAATTTCCATCTGACAAAAACACCAGAAATTTGATTTGATTTGAGTAAAACACAACTAAAACAATGAAAATGGGCCTGAACAAACCACAAAATTACATTCCGATTATACTAAGCTGAAACCTCATTCATGTTTTGTGCGGTAACATAAATCCTGTTGGTTTGTTTGTGATTTACTGCAAACATTTTTCAAGAAGGAGAAGCTTCAAACGTGCCGTAAACGGGTCCTGTTTTAACTCAGACCATAATATGTTCCTGAACTTAATCATGTCAAACCCAAAAATAAACACATGGAAACACAGTTAGGCAACAATGGTCCCACATGTGACATGAACCCCAGTGTCCCGGGTGAAGTCCTGTTGCTGACTCATGCCTGCTTCCCTCCTGACACATTTGGATTAGAAACCTTTTCAACAGCCGCACACAAAGCTTTGGTGAGAAAATACTTTACTTTCAAAATGAGAATGCAGTTTAGTTGTTCAGGAACATACACTACCACTCAAAAGTTTGGGGCCACTTGGAAATGTTTGTATTTTGAAAGAAAAGAACTTTTTCAGTGAAGATAACATGAAATTAATCAGAAATCCAGTCTAGAGATTGGTAATGTGGTAAATGACCATTCTAGCTAGAAACAGCTGATTTTTAATGGAATATCTCCATAGAGGTACAGAGGAACATTTCCAGCAACCATCACTCCTGTGTTCTAATGCTACATTGTATTAGCTAATGGTGGTGAAAGGCTCATTGATGATTATAAAACCCTTGTAGAGTCTGAATAGTAGAGTATTTCTTGGGAGACCCAGTTGAAAACCATTCAACACAACTTCTAAGATGAAAATACCAAATCACAGACATAAAACTTGATAGATGGAACAAAAAACCCACAAAAGAAACACACTGAACAGCCACAGCATTGAAACTACCAACTACCTGTGGACATGGGGGCTCTGAAGGTGTCTGGCACTGAGACATTTGCAGGGTGAGGCCTCCATGGATCAGGTCAACCCCTTGAGCTCTTGGTCATGTTTTTCAAGTCTTTCCTGGGTGTTTCAGGTGTAGCATTGCACATTGAGGTTGGCGTTTCCAACAAGAAATTCCATTGTAATGAGATGTTCAGTATTTTTAAGGTGTGGCTGATGGGTGCGTTTTCCAAAAGGTTTTCCATTGTTTGATGTGTTTGATGCGACTCTTCTTTGGGCTATTAGCAGCTGATACCAAACATTCTCATGTGTGGATACTGGGGAAAATACATGCAAATTTACTGAACATTTGGTTGCCACATATTTGAATTGAAACTTCATTCTTGCCGTTTGACATCTGTTTCAACATCTGATAGCTTTTTGCATGCATAGTATTGTATTATATAATATTTTGGAGTCGGTTAAACACCAAATATCAAATGTCTCCCCAACAAATTACACACTTTGATGACTACAGCTATTCTGAGGAAGGAAATTATTAAATTCCATTCTAGTCTAGATACATTTCTATGGTTTTCAGTGTCAAATAAACTGTATTAGTGTCAGATCTGTCCTCTACAGTTCGCCCGTTGTGTAAAATATTATCATAAATAGTAAAACTGACAACCAGACCTACAATGCTAATATGAATGAAATGCTAATATTTTACTTTAATGTATGCTTAACAGTGACAAGGAGGACATAATGAAGCGTGGACATGCTGTCGGTAAAATGATCTGATGTTCCGTCATTCTTTTCTGACATACCTTTTGAATTCACCACTGACACTGAGGAATGTAAACTGGAAAACAACCGAAGACAAGGAAATGAGAGTATGACATGCAATAAAACAAAGGACAGTGAACACTACTGTAGAAACCTACATTCGAACGTGAAGGGAATGAAGGGAAAGGGTGGAGAGAAAGCGGTTGTTCACGGTGATCCGTCAGGAAATTACAGGTTTTAAAGGAATGTGGCTCCATCAGTGAACAGGTGGAGATGAACCGAGACCCGAAGTTCAGGATGAAACCGTCTTCTGAAGCCGCTACGGGATCAGCTTTTCAATTTCACACAATAAACCCCACAGTGAGAAGTGAGGGAGCAGGACAGTGATGCTTAAGGAGGCCTCCGGGTCAGATTGAATTCCGAAGATCTGCGTAGATTATCCAACAAGCTGTTACAAAATGAAAAGCAAAGACTCTTACGGTAGCATGTACAGTACACTTCAAAACGTTTTCTCTTTTCCTGCGTCATTTGTCCAGTTTCTTTCAATAGCAGAGACTCATTTGAAGAACTTTATATACTAAAGCTGTTTTCTCTCTAATATTTGTAGATGAAATGTTGCATGTTCAATTCAAAGGTGAATTTTCTTTTCTTTATATTTACTTTTATACAAAAAAACTGGTCTGAATGTAGACTCTCAAGTGGCATTTACTTCATCTCTCGTTGCTTTTTTAGGTTGTCAAAATCCTCCTCCATATAGGAAACAACAACTTACATGACTTGGATTGTACAGTCAGGCAGGTCTGATTGGTTCTTTTGGTGAATTAACCATTTTAATGACAATGTTTACCTCGAATGCTTGCAAATGTTCAACCTTACGATATGAAGGGACACCAGCACTGCATCCTGGGCTTAGAGCTACCCAAACAGGTGTGATTAGTTTGAAGAAATATACACAAGCTGAGACGTTTTTTTGTTTGCTTGCTTTAAAGATTTCTTATTTTTCTGCATGTTGGTTCACAGTTTTAGACATAATAGTTCTTTGTGTCTACATGGCCCATCATGAATTTATAGAAACATCAGCAAAACTGAAGTCAAGGCAAAAAAAAAAAAATGGTATGGCATCAAAATACCTCAAGATACAAGATATGCTGTATCTGTACATAGATGCTACAACTGTGCAGGTGACTTGATGCTACACTGATGTGGCTCAGGGTTAAACATCTCTGCTCTCATCCATGTTATGTCAAGTTACTACTCCAATATAAGAGAAATACCCATAAAAGCAGAGTTAAGGCTGTACTTCAAGAGTTAAAGACCATGATAAAGGAGGAATTTTCCGCCCTTAGAAGGTCATCCCGGGACAGCCCGAGGACTTCTGGTGTGCATGCCAGAGAGAGGCACTCAGCATTCATCCTGCTGAATATGAATCCAGCATGAACTACAGCACAGACAATTGAAATGAGGAAAGCAAAAGAAAAACCGCTGCAGGCGACGTGAGGCTTCTTCTGCTTTTATCCTCGGTCCAAATGTACAACAGACAGAGATGTGGAGTCTGCAGAGCTCAAAGTTTAATTATTTATTTGAGGGTCTCTCAAACTGAACAAGAGAAGTCATGAAATGCGCGATTTGAAACCCGGCACTTGGATCAGATTATTATGTGTGTGAGAGTTAATATCATTTACTGCTGTTGCAGGTCTGACTGCATGATGTGGGTCAAACTGGCCGACTGCTGGCCTGATGTTTGTGTATTTAAAGACTCCTTAACGAAAATAATATTCCAAGCTCATGTTTCACGATAAAAGCCTTCAATCCTTCGTCCAAGCAGTTTTTACATATAAAAAGCGTTAATTTTGCACTAAAATTAGCACAAATGGGTATTTACAGTATATTATATAATATTATAGACCAGGGACATCAAACTCAGTTTAGTTCAGGGGCCACATTCAGACCAATTTCATCTCAAGTGGTTCGGACCAGTAAAATCACAGCATAATGACCTATAAATAACCACAAATCCAAATTTTTCCTTTGTTTTAATACAAAAAGTACATTCTGAAAATGTCCTCATTTAAGGAATTATCTTTTTACAAAACATTATGAACAACCTGAAATTTCTTAAGAAAAATAAGTTACATTTTAACAATTTTCTCCCTCAGTTTATCATTTACACATTACAACTTACAGATCACAGAGTTTCTACAAAGACACAAAAAATTAGTCACAGGTATCTGGAACTGCATGATATAGTATTTTACTTTATGATCACAACAACAGAAGTCAGATTAAAAAAAAGACAAAAACAACAAAAACAAGACAAAATATTACAAAAATGAGATGCAAAACGACAAAAACGAGACAAACGACGAAAGAGAAAAACAAAAGGAGACAAAACATTAGACAAAAAAGTTAAAACGCGACCAAAAAATGGCTAAATGACACAAGTGAGACAAAAAAAGACACAAAACAACAAAAATGAGACACAGAAAATTACACAAATGACACAAAGGAGAAAAAATGGCAAAAGTGAAGAACAAAATAACAAAAAAGTAGACAAAAAACACAAGTGAGACTAAAAAAATGCAAAACGACAAAAACAATAGTTTTTGTCGTTTTACATGAGACAAAAAGGAAAACACAAAATAAACAAAAATGAGAACAAAAACATGAGACATACGAGGAAGTGTCAGACAAAAAACGACAAAAACAAGACAAATTATTACAAAAATGAGACACACAATGACAACAGAACAATGAGCGATCTAGTATATTACTTCATGATCAAAACAACTTGTCATTAATCTAGAAATTATTTGAAATTTATAGTTTTACAGATTTACTAATTGCAGTTAATGTCTTCTCTGGAGGGCTGGATTTGGCCTGCAGTCCACATGGTTCACACCCTGTTATAGACAAATGTGGAACTCTGGAAGTGCATCCTGCTTCTAATAATAGCCTCTCACATGCAGACCTACTTTTCCCTCATGTTGAGGTAAATAAAGGCCACGCCCACTCATTATGTATGCACAACTATCAATTATGCATTGAGCCTAAATGTTTGTAAACAATCCAATGTTTACAAACATTAGTTATGTAATAAAGCTTTGAGCTTCATAAGCTATTAATAATTTTAATGCGGCGAGTCTCAATGACAAGTCAATCAACAGTGGCAGGCTTCAGATTTCTGCGGTGCTGTTTTTTTATGTACAGATATAGAGTCCTCATATGTTTGGATTTGTATGTTGAATTATATTCTGGAACTGTTTTAAATTTTACAGTAGCTGGATCTTATCATTTCTTATATGTTTATCATATGTAAGTATCTGTAAAAACGTCTGGAGCATTTATTTTGAAAAAAAACACGTCTGAAGGCAAAAAGATTTTAGCACAAATATAGAAATTTATTTCAAAAAGGGAAATACACAATCGACACGGTGCGTGTCACCAACACACACCTTCAAGTGATACACAGAATGCTGGGACACAAACTTTCTTCACAGTGAGAAAAAAAATACATCTTGATTCCAGCCACACATACTGTACACTCATCACCAAAGAATTGCACTTGTGAGAACAAGCAAACAGAAACATTACATCTTTACATCACTTCTTCCTTCCACCACTCACATTTCCTAACTTCTTCTTCAACCAATCACATACCGAGAACTTTCTTGTGACACTTCTGTTGATAGCAGCTCAGTTCCTTAATACCTCAAAATTACATCACCCAGACTTTTTTCTTTTCTTCACCAGACAGACGTGCAATTTACATGGAGGGAAAGAAAGGGCTGCATGACTGTTAAAAATGAAGGCCATTCTGAATCATGTGTGATTATTTTCTTTCATGATGGTGCAAAAGGTTTTAGTGTGCATTTTCCATTAGAAATGAATCAGCTGTGTTCAGCAGAGAAGAATTTTGTCGCCATGCACTCCCCATGCTTTCCCTTCAATATGAAGGACTTAATCAGCTCCATTTCCAGACATCACATTGAAAGGGACATCTCAATCAGTGCATATTTAACCCATGCATCAGGCACTTTAAAGGGGCTCAACATTGGTGGTGGATCGTACAAATATTCTGCGTATCAGTGGGCAGGTACTCTGAGAAGGCACATGAATATTTTACAAAACAGAACTTTTCCTCTGAACATCCCTCGTTTTCCAACCGCACAGTTCATCGTCATCTTGTCTCAGGCTAAAAGGACTGTGTAACAGCAAAAAGCAGGTCAGTTGAGCACATTAACAGTTAAGTTTGTGTCTGGTTTATGTACTTCCTCTGCTGAAAAAGCAGAGGCTGTTTGCTTCAGTTCAGTTTCTGGCTGTGAGCCAGAGTCAAGCTCAAAGCCACGGCTGGATCTGCACTGAATGCCCTGTTAGTGTCTGTTATCTTACTCCATTGCCAGCTCAGCAAACATCCAGACCATTTCACCAATAAGGCACAGTGTTATCGACCTGACCCCAGCTCTGCCAGCCGGGAAACAGTCCGCTGGACATGCGAGGGCTGCCGAACTGATCGAACCCCAGATCCAGAACCTTCACGCCCCCGTTTTTGTGCTCTGAAGCCTTCTTCTGCTCAACAGAAGTCTGGGATGGCAGGGTGTCGAGGTCCTCTCCGTTCCAGCCGACGTGCTTCAGAACGTAATTCTTGCTGTCGTTATTGTCCCAGAAGGTCTGGCCCTGGACTTTGAAGCAGATGCAGAACTCAACCCGGTTTTGAGGCGGGACGTAGGCGGGCAACTCCAGGACGAACGCGAAGGTGTCGGTGTCCTGGCAGCCGTAGACGTTGTTCATGAAGGTGCACTCCACGTCGGTGAAGCTGACCCACGAGTCGTAGGTGATGCGCACCTGCACGGACTTCTCGAAGCCGATGTTCCTGACCTTGATGGTGCCAGTCAGCGAGCGCTCCTGCAGGGAGCAGTTCTCCAAGCAGACCGAGTTCTGAATCAGGCGGTTCCGGAAGTCCAGGTAGTCGGCTGAGGGCTGGTTAAAGTCAAGCACCAGGCTGCGTTCTGAGCTGATCTTTAGGTCCATTGTGGCCGACTCCAGGTCCGTCATGTCGAACTGCAGCTCCTCCACGACCCGTCCGCCCCGCTTGGTTTGATACGGCTCGTCGTCGAACTTGGAGAAGACGTGGATGGCGGTGAGCGACATGCCCTTGGTGTCGGCGAACACCACCCTCTTCTTGCTGGCCTTGATGCCGTTGTTGTTGCTCCAGCCCTCGCAGTCGTCCACGGCTGCTTTCTGCTGGCTGCTGATGCAGGGCCGCAGCGGTTTGTAGAGCTGCTGGCCGCGGACGCCGGACCGGTTGACCCGGTTCTTGGCCCTGTGCAGATCCTCATAGGAGCTGAGGAAGCCTCGCAGGGGGGGCGGAGAGTGGCTGATGTAGAACCTCATCGCCACATCCATCGGCATTACTGGGCCAGGCATGGCTGATGGACTGAAGGACAGCACACTGACGGAGGGAGGGAGGGAGGGAGGGAGGGAGAGGGCAGGAAGGGAGGTGGAGGGGAGGGAGAAGGAAGGAAGGAAGGAAAATGCCAGAAAGTTTGAGAGGTGGAGAGAGAGAGCGAGATGAGTGATTAGAGCATGAAAACAGCTTCATTTTATCACCTTTTTACACTTTTCAGTTCAAATTTGAGTGAACTTTTCAGTCTAAAAAAAATCTACATGTGGTTTTCAAACACTTCAACTCTGCAGATTTAGATTTGCAACTTTACAAAATCATGCACATGGAAAAAGCAGTTGTGCAAAGCTTACTGAATGCAATTCTTACCTTGTGGCACTCATAGAATAAAGCAGTAAACAGTTCCAAGGAGAAGAGAGTTTCTAAAAAGTAGCTACCCCTCTGCCTTCTGAAGTCTGTAGAGCAGCTTCTCCTAACAGTGCATGCTGCAGTCACTCCCCCTTCACTTCACTTCCTCCTCTCTCTGCCTGCCTTTCACTGCTGGGCTTTGCTCAGCACTCAGGGATTTCAACTGCCACATAGAGACAATTTGCATAGTGTGTCAATTGGTCGCTCGGCCAGCCAATGAGAAGTTAGAGGAATCCCTCTGCGGCCAATGGGCTGGGAGTGGGCGTGGCTGGTGGCCAGCTGATAGGAGGGGGTGTGTCTCCTGAACCTCTCATGGTTGAGATGCCTCAGCTTGTTGCCTCAGCTGCTATTTGAGAAACATGATGGACCCCTGCTGGTGCTGAGATGATCTTCAGATTAGTCACTGAGTCAACAGGAGTCCCAACACACACCACAGCAGGATCCTTCACGACTCAGTGAGAGGATTCCTGAAATATAAACACTTTTAAAAGTATTTTTTATCCATCCTTTGTGTTTTATCTTTTATTACCACTGTTAGGAGTACTTTCCCTTCTTTCATTGTTAAGTTTCTTTGCTGAAATATTTTGTAGTTAGATCTGTTACAGTTCAGTATGACAATTTTTACAATGGATGGTGTATGTTTTGTTGCCATATAATGTACAGTACATGAATTAAAGTTGCTCTACATTAGCTAATATTGCTCTAAATTAGTTAAAGTTGCTCTAAAGGAAATAAAGCTGTCTTTGTGTTGCAAAGTTGTCGAAACATACACATGTATTAGAAAGAAAACTTTAATGTTTAGATTTAGGCACATGTAAGTTTGAAAGACATTCTCAAATACTTTATTCTTTATTTAAGATTTAAAGAATAAAAGTCATTAGTTTCTGATTCCTTTTCCTTGCTGGTTTGACTTCCACACATGTTGACAGAAATGCTATTTTTAAAGCTTATTTGCTTGATTGATTTTTAGTTGTGGATTAATCTTTGTCCTCAAAAACCACGAGGGGGGCTGATGAGGTCTGCTTTTTAATGACTTTTCTATTCTGCAACCTTCATATGGTAATCTCTTGAGTGAACATCTCCTTTATTATTCAGTCCGCAGGCTGAGAACTGAGGGTGCTGTTTGTGGGCCCCAGAGGCCCCTAAACCACATCTACATAAACACTCCTTGAACCGAGACACAGACTCCGTTGTCCTCAGGAGCTCTCTGTGACGAATCTTAAAAAAAACAAAATTCCACAATGTTTTTTTTCCCACATCTTTTGGTTCTGTGCTCAGTTTGAACTTGTTTGTCTGACAGGGAGGAAACACATGAGCCTCCTCTCAAACAGAGCAAGACGCAGACTGCTTTCCTATGCAAACCTGCAGGTCAGAGGGCAGGATTCCTCTCGTTTACCCCCCAGGATTCCTCTGTCCTCCCCCTCCGCCATGCACGCCACTTTCACATGCTCGTAAAGACAACAGACACTATTTATCAGCCTTGTCTGGCAGTCTAAGGGTTACTCAGATCGGTATCGACAGGGCTGCAGGATTGCATCACAAAATAGATTTTCTTTATTTAGCAGCCCTCAAGTAACCTAAGCAGTGAGGAAAACCGGTCATAAAAGGCGACAAATGTAAATATGAAAATTGAGTCATTCTTGTTCTTTATTTCCACTTCTAGAAAGTAGTTTGTGTTTTTACCCATAAAATATGTTCAGATTAGCTGTTTTGGGCTAAATTCTCTTTGCAAGCTTTCGCTGTTCATTCTGATGTGATACAAACATGAAGTTTCCAACACAATCTGTTTACTCCAGCGATCATGCAGCGTCCATGTGAACGAGCCAAAGTTAGAACTCTGGGATATCAAAGTATCCCTAAAGGTTAAACAAACTCACTTTGTCCTGAGACTGAAGCTACGTGAGCAATAACAGCTGAAGTGGTGCAACAAAAGGCTAAATCACACTAATTAGAAAAGGTTTGCTGAACCGTTGTGGTCACGACTACTGATGAGAAATATCTGAAGAAGTTTGCAAAAAGTACTTTATCAAGAGCTACCAAAGAATATTAACACAACACAGTAAAATGTATGCTATAGAACCACAGTGCAATTATCTTTTTCACCATTTAATCAGTTGTTAGTTGTTCTGACAAAGTGCTGAGTTTATGAAATGTCAGAAAATAGCACAAATGGCCCAGAAACAGAAATAACAGGGTATACTTTTTTGTACATCATGTGCATTGATCTAAAAGGAGCTTCAGTCTCTGCATGTCCTGGGCAAAAGGCAGGTAAGCAGAAATGTCCTCATGGGTCCATCGATTGGTAATATTTAGAATAATAAAAAAGCCACTAAGGTAAAATGAAAGCTTAGTCTTAGAATTTCTTCTTTCTGTCTCTCTTCCAAAACCTTGACTGACCTGATGGTCAACACATATTGCTAAACCGGAAAATTAAAACACAACAAGCTGTTCTGGACTGAACATCTGAACATCTTTGGTAAAGAAGATGAGAAATGTCTCAGACGGTAGTGCACATGTTGAGAGGGATCAAAAGGTTATCATGGGAGGAAAAGAGCTGCATACAGGTCTGAACAAATGTTTCCATGCATTTGTAAAGACCATGTATATCATTGCAGTCATGAGTTTCCAATCACTCCTATAACTCCGAATTTATGGAATCACTGAAATGCATGCATCTTTTTCACAAAAAGCCTTTAGGTTCTTTTATATATTTATTATAGGTCCTCTGGAAATATGATGAAATCTGCTGGGCAAAAAATATGCATACAGTTATGCAAATATTTACTTCATCTCAGTTAGGTGCTCCTGGCTGCACAGTGATTGGTGATTAGCACTGTCGCCTTGCAGATAGAAGATCTCCGGTTCACGTCCCGGCTTTCCTGGGATCTTTCTGCATTTAGTTTGCGTGTTCTCCCTGCGCATGCGTGGCTTTTCTCCTCTAAATTGTCCGTTGATGTGACTGTGAGTGTGATTGTCTCTATATGTAGTCCTGTGATGGACTGGTGACCTGTCCAGGTGTCCCCTGCCTTCATCACCCTCATGAAGATTAAGCAGTGTATAGATAATGGATGGATGGGTGCTTTTGGTTTTTGTCCACAAGCTTCTGGTTTGTCTTTGACTCGTCTGGACAGAATTGGTGCAATTCAACTAAATTTGTTATCTTTCTGACTCAGACTTGCTTTTTTTTTATCATAAGCCAAAGGTTCTTGGTGGGTTTATGTCAGGACTTTGAGACTAATTTAAAGCCTTAATTCTATCCCTCCATCCTATTTCTTTACCATTTTTGATGTGTGTTTGGGGTCATTGTCTTGTTAAACACCCAACTGCATCCATTATCCAAGCTTCTAGCAGTTGATTTTAGGTTTTCCTAAATAATGTGGAGGTAATCCTCCTCCTTCTTTATTTTATTTACTTTGTGTAAAAGGTGCAGTTTCACAGAGCATGATACTGCCACCATCATGCTTGGTGGTAGGTTTGGTGTTCTTGGAGTGAAAAAAACAAAAAACAAAAAAAAACTCCAAAGACAGTCTGAAACCAGTCCTAAAAATGCCTAAAACCAGGACCAAAATCGAACCTAAACCAGTCCCAAAAAATGTTCAGGACCAGTGAGAATACAGTCTGAAATCAATCCAAAACCCAAACTAAAACAAGTTTTAGAAACAGTCTGAAACCAGCCCTTAAAAAGTCAAAAATCAGTACAATATCGGGACCAAAACCAAACTTAAACTACGCCGAAAAAAATCCAAGACAGTATGAAAGCAGTCCTCAGCCAGGATCAGAACCAGAGTAAAATAAATCCTAAACGAACTAGAAATCATATCCAAAAGCAGGAGAACCAAGATTGAAACCAAAAATAAACCTGTCCCTATAAAGTCCAAAACCAGTCCAACATACAGTCCGAAACCAGTCCAAAAGCACTTTATGTATATTTGCATAAACAGTAAACTACATGACTACATAATACTCTTCTGCTTCTTGAGCCAAAATTTCAATGCAGTAAATTTACTTTGCAATAATACATCATTTTATTTTCTAACTTTTTGTTTTTGGGAAATTCTAATCTCGGAATTCACCATTCTTGTGGAAACATGACAGTAAATTTTCTCCTTTTTAAAGTCGAATCTCGCAGTCTGTCCGGAAATGTCAGCATTACAACAGACATCTGAAGAGAACAGGAAGGTTGTGACACATTTCGTAACACAAACAAAAAGAGAGAGGCCCTGTGCCACCATTGGACCTGTGTGATTTCAGGTCTGCCAGTTGGCACGGTTACCATACATGTAGCAACCACTCGACGACCTGCAAACAAAAGGGCTCCGCAGAGGCAATCGTGTGTGCTGATTGGCTTATAGCAGTCACATGAGGTCTCTTAAGGTGTTGACAGCTCTGACGGACTATGTTTCTCACAAGCAGCTTAGATCCAGCAGAACACTGTGGAACATCAGACATACCTGCATAAGATCCAGAATAGAAATAGTCCCAATTCTTTCCATGAGTTATTTCATCTCACTGATAAATGAGGGAGTCTCTGTTTGTATGTGTGTGAGTCCATGAGGGTTTTTTTTCTTGGTGGGTGTGTTGCTGGGGCTGTTCTTAACAAACCTATAAAGAAAAACCTTAAACTGCTACTCTACAACATAATGACATAATTGCTCTGCTGCACTGAGGCGTTAGAAATGTCTGGTCAAAACATGGATTCCCCAAAGACTAAGTTACTGCCAAAAAAAACCCTCACTCATGATCATCTAGGGCAGGGGTGGCAAACTCATTTTTAGTTCAGTGGGACCACTAAAATCACAGCATAATGATCTATAAATAACAGCAACTCCAAATGTTTCCTTTGTTTAGCGCAAAAATTGTACATTCCTTAAATGTTCACACTTAAGGGATTATCTTTTTACAAAACATTCTGAACAACCTGAAATTTCTTCAGAAAAATAAATTCAGTTCAGCAGTATCATGCCTCAGTTTATCATTTACACATTACAACTTCCAGATCACAGTGTTTCTACAAATGAACAAAATATTTAGTCACAGGTATCTGGAACTGAATGGTATTGTATTTTACTTAATGATCAAAATGACAAAAGTCAGACAAAAAAAGACAAAAAACAACAACAGGACAAAATATTACAAAAATGAGACACAAAATGACAAAAACGATCAACAAAACCACAAAAACGAGAAATAAAATGACAAAAAATGACACAAACAATGGGAAACAAAACAAAAAAGAGACAAAAATTTAGACAAAAAAGTTATAAAGTGACCAAAAAATGGACAAATGACAAAAACGAGACAAAAAATTACAAGAATGACACAAACGAGCCAAAAAAAATGACAAATGCGGGAAACAAAACAACAAAAAAATAGACAAACAACACAAGTGAGACAAAAAAACACAAAATGACAAAAACGATACGCAAAACAACAAAAAAAGCAGAACACAAAATGACAAAAATAAGACAGAAAAATACAAGCGAGACAAAAAGGAAACACAAAATGACAAATCACATGTGATCCTATTACAAATCCACCACTGGGAACTTATCAGGACTTTTCCATAGGAAATGGTACAAGGAACAACTGATTGAATTGTGGGGGTGTTTCTGAGTCCCATCAATTCCTACCACCCGCTATTTAGGACACGCAATTCCGTATCCGTACATAACGTACACATGCATAACACACACCTGTGCTCAGCACAAGCTTGTTGTGTTTGTGGGTACATCTATATTAAGTGGCCACATTCTATGTTGCTGTGATTCAAAATAACTAATAAACAAATGCTGCATGTCATATGAGGGAATGAGCAGCCTTGGAGGAGTACTGCGCTGTCTGAGTGCTTTTCTAGTTGGAGGAGCAGTGCAAGGAACAGGGCAGCTTTTTCTTTTAAATGATTACTTATTTCCATACACTTTGTGGTTATCACCATTTGGCAGTCAAGATATTGAATCAATAATCAATATTCACTTTAAAAGGTCTCATTATTTAACGTTCCTGTACACATAACACTATCTCCAACCTCTGAACCTGACACTCCTGATGACGTGTTGCAGAAGACGGCAGATCTTTTCTTTTTTGCTTGATGTAATATGTGAAAAATAAGCCATGATAAGTGCTTTGCTCCACTGGCAGCTTTAACCTCCACAGTCACAGTGGTGGCACTGAGCCTGGTTGCTGGGCCTCTCCTCTGGATCTTGGCCACCATCAGACGTCCTGCTGGCCGCTGGCCGGATATTTGTCTGGGACAGAACGTGTCGGCAGCTGCAACACTTTGTTACAAAGTTCATGGACTCAGGCTAAGTCAGGCCAAACTTTTGCACCAAAGTTCATTTCCAACATTGCAATAAACAATAAATCTGACTTGTAAGGGTGACTTGCTGATATTTTCACTGACTTTTCACTTGTGCATTTTTTCCTACATTTCGGAACATTAAGGAAGGTGCTAGAAGAAGACACTGGTCTGGAAGCCAAAGAACTTTTGACTGCAATGCTGGACAGACAGATCTGGAGGAAGAACTTTACTCATGTCATCAAGTCCACTGGATGTAGTTGACTGACTGAATCTTACAAATTCACACACTTCTTTCCCACCATGCACTGATTTTACTAATAACGCTGCAGACACATGAAGACACATGAAATGAGCTGGGAAAGCAGCTATTATAAATGCTATTCTGCTGTAGCATCAGTGTCCTAATTGATTTTGATGTGATTTAATTTATGGTTGCTGCAGCATTAAATAGATTCCACCTGGTGATGTAACCAGGTACTACAGCTAATCTGTGACACTTCAAATGTGTATTCTGTGGGAAAATGGTATCGGCAAACACAAAAAAATACTTGATTCTGATTCGATTGGGGGCAAAATAAAAAGCTTGATCAGGAAGTCCCTAGTTTGAAGTGATCGCACATTTATTCCAAGGTTGAAATGTTAATGTTCTGTGCACGTGGATGGCTGGGAGTACTGCACATTCTAAAAGTCACCTCTAGGGCCTCTGGAGTACTGTCACATTGAGCATACTGGTATCACTGTGGAACTACGGTTAGCAATATCTAAAGCAGTACATAGGATCAATCGGCATCCCCAGCTGTGTTTGAAACCTTCATCTAGCCACTTGGAGCCATGAAGGTTTCAGTTTTCCAGCATTCATGTTGCACATGATGATAATTTTAGAGACACTGGCTTCCACGTAGCTGAGTGATAAAATAGACCAGGTGTGGCACCCTGAATGCTCATCAAAGTGAGGGTTACCTTGATACACGTAGACAATGCAGTGCATCCTCACTCCACATATCACAGCTACAGAAATAGAAGAGGACTTTAGTCCCAAGAAAACCTCACAGCGACAAAGCAACACGTTCAGCTACAGTGGACCGCCAAACGGGACGAGGTGTTTGGATGACAGAACTATTGCCAGGGAGGAACACTGGATGTGCCATTTTTATTGCAGGTTATAAATAGTCAGGTTATGGTCCTGTCCACACGTACAGAGGTGTCATTTAAAGTGTAGCTTTCTGCATGTGTTTTGGCCTTTTGTCCATGTTCAGATGCAGTTTTTAGCTTTTGAATGAATGAATGCTTTTATTTCAGACATGTGAAAGAAAAGCCACAAAAACTAAGCAAAATATTCAAAAAAACAACAAAAACAAGAAAAACACTCAGAGAGCGCAGTCCTCCACCAAGGTTCCTCAGTCATGTCGTTTCCAAAGGATGAAATCTTGAAAAAATTTAGGCAGAAATCACAGCACTATAGAATGTGGCCACTTAATATAGATGTACTCAAAAACAAAATGACCTTACGCTGAGCACAGGTGTGTGTTATGCATGTGTACGTTATGTACAGATACCGAATCACGTGACCTAAATATGTAGCAGGTGGCGGGAATTGATGGGACTCAGAAACACCCCCACAATTTAATCAGTTGTTCCATGTATCATTTCCGATACAATCATGCTGACGATTACAATCATGTGATCATCAGCAGGCAGCTGATGTAGTGTTCACTTGTTGTCATGGTTACAGTGACGCCATGCTGCTATCTGGCAATGATACAGAAATCTTTAACAAATCCGTGGATCCAGACTTTAAGCTACATCACTGCCAGAATCTAATCACTTGGTCCTTGTGTCATTTCTGACCTTCTTTGAAAATTTCATCCAAATCTGTTAGTCATGTAATGTTGCTAACAGACAGACAGACAGACAGACAGACAGACATACGCCGATCATCACATAACTCCACTGGCGTCCATAATGCTTGTGTTTTTGCATTTTCATGTGAACAGTGATCTTTTGCCTTTTTTTTAAACCCACCAATGAGCCATCAAGCCAACTGCTCTGTAGCAGCACAGTTGTTGGGAGAAGACTAATTAGCCAGATACTTGTGTAATTCTTCTACAAAGAGTTTATTTCTAAAGGGAGGACTGGACAGTAAAAAGTCATTCAGTCATGAGAACTAGAGGTGAGATTTCAGTTTCAACATCTGAAGCTAATGTTTAGCTTTGTTTGGCAACAGTATCCACTGCTCAGGTTGTACCTCGTAAATATCCGTAACGTTATCGATTGATATTGTTTGGGCGGTCCTGATGAATCTGTGAGAACTTCAGGAGGTTTAAGAATGGATCTAAAAACTTCACTTCACCAAATAATGCAGAGCATATTTCTCCTCCGATTGTCAGGAAGACGGAAATGGAGGTAAATCAGCCTGAAAGTGTGAACTTGACTTAACAGGCGGCTGTTGAACTGCTTCATCAGAGCCTCTACCTGCAGTCAGACTACTGAAGAGATACAAATACAGTGTTTTACAAGCTCATGTTTAAATCTTAATGCACTTGTTGCAACATTTCATTTCTTTGCACATCACATTTTTGGTTGCTGCATTTGCACAGTTTACATCACCTGCATTGTTGTCTGTTTTTTGTGTATATAGTTGCATTTTACACTTCTTTTAGCTTTTTAAGCACATCTGGCCGGAAAGCTAAACATTTCACTGTGTGTTTACAATGCTGCGTGATGCATGGGACAAATTAAAGTCTGGAGTCTTCACCATTTTATCAGCTGCCTGACGCTGATCTGCACCAAACCACAGCTTCCTGAGCAGAAATACAATCAGACCAAATGCCTGGAAGAGCTGCAGAGTGTTGCACTAGCAGGCTGATTATCTTGCAAGAGAGAGCTCATAAAGTGCCACTCCTACAAGGGAAACCTTTGAGATAAACCAGGCCAAAGAGTTGTGAGTCGGGATTTGGTGCCAACATCATGAATTAGATTAGAGATAATTGCATTACTACTAATCTAATCCAATAGCATGAATGCTGTGCTAATGAATGCAAACAACAGAAAAGAATGCTTTCACCAAGAAGAGTGTTGATGTGCCCAGAACATCCATCCATCATCCATCCATCCATTATCTACTGAGAGCATAAATTTTCTGTGTTGTGTTAATATTCTTTGGAAGCTGTTGATAAAGTGCTTTTTTGTGACCATAAAGCTGCAGCAAACCTGCTCTAATTAGTGTGATTTAGCCTTTTGTTGCACCACTTCAGCTGTTATTGCTCACGTAGCTTCAGTCTCAGGACAAAGTGAGTTTGTTTAACCTTTAGGGTTACTTTGATATCCCAGAGTTCTAACTTTGGCTCGTTCACATGGACGCTGCATGATCGCTGGAGTAAACAGATTGTGTTGGAAACTTCATGTTTGTATCACGTCAGAGTGAACAGCTAAAGCTTGCAAAGAAAATTTAGCCCAAAACAACAAATCATTCATCCATCAATTATCTATATATCACTTCATCCTCATTAGGGTCACAGGGGGCTGGAGTCTATCCCAGCTGACTTCAGGCAAAGGCAGGGGACACCTGGACAGGTAACAGTCTATCATAGCGCTACATATAGAGACAAACAATCACACTCACATTCACACCTACAGACAACTTAGAGTTACCAATTAACCTGCAGCATGTTTCTGGACTGTGGGAGGAAGCTACAGAACCTGGAGAAAACCCACACATGTACAGGCAGAACATGCAAACTCCATGCAGAAAGATCCCAGGAAGGCCGGGACATGAACCAGGGATCTTCTAGCTGCAAGGCCAAAGTGCTAACCACCAAGCCACTGGGCAGAATTTCTTCATATCGTCAGTGTAGGAGATAAAGTCACTAAACTAAATGCATTTGTTCTTTCTCACACCTGAACAGAATGCTTCAGTTCATTTTAACACATTTCAATTCCAAAACCAGCACCGGTAGACTGACTTCACCTTTGGACTCCCAGATGATAGACCTGTTATCAGCAATGTTCCCTGTAATTTTTCCTGAGTGTGAGCAAACACACAAACTCCCTGAGCGTCCCTTGGACAACTGTGAGCAACATCAGACGTGTGCACTGTGGTCACACCAGCATCACATCCATTCAAGTTACATGGTTCATTAAAAGAATCAAATTACAGCATTTACATTTCTGTTAAAACACTTTGTCAACAGGAGCCAGTTGAAGGCTGCACTGATTTTAGTGACACTACAATGTATAAGAGTGAAGTTATTGAATATTTGTCTCTCTTTACTGTTGCAGTGGTTTTGCAAATTGCAGACGGACCCTGTTCACTCCATAGACACCAATGTTATTCCTGTAGCTTGAAAGACAGCTACTTTTGATAAAACTGGGCTTGTAGCACATTGTCTGCCTTGCAACAATGGGAAAGAGGCACCGTTTATGTTTTGACAACCTATATCTAATGAGTTATTGATGCTGGAAGCCCGAATCTGTGAATATCTTTCCAACTTTACTGAACTTGGGGCCACTACCACCTAAGGAGTGATATATTTAATTTTGAAAAAAGCATTTAGCCATACTTAAAGCTTTAAGTGCTTTATTAACACGGAACTAAAAATTTTGTATTGTTTTATTATCACAGGTTCTGTCTGAAAAGAGGTGGCATCATTTTAAACAGTGAAATCAAACTGATAAAATGTAATGACCAACCAGTGAGCAATACTGGATTCTGCAAAAACATAAACAACTTTTTTAAAAATCTAAAATCTCAGTTGCAGCGCCTCCTGGTGGATATGCGAGGGCCAGTCGGGCCGCTCGGATGCGAGGACCCGTCCAACGCTGCTTGCAGCTTTTATTGGTTTAGTGGTTGGAAGTCAATAAAACATTAGCGTCAGTCAAATTGAATGCGTCAGTGGATGGAAGTGGTGGTTGCCTTGTGCTGCTCTTCACTTGACTGCAGCTCCATGGCTCCATCTGCTGGACGGACAGAAGTGCAGCAGCTGATGGCAGCTTCTTTGACCTCATGCTGCTGTCAGACCCACAGATTAGGGTTTATTTCAGATATATATAATAGAAAATAGTAATTAAAAAATAAGCTGATGTTGTATTTTTGCAGCAGTGAGTTTTACAGGGTTAAGAGCAACCAGTCAAAGGTTATTACTGAGGATTTTAAACAAAAACATTCAGGCAAACAGTTAACATCATAGGGTGCCTGACATGTTTGTTTTTTTTCCGGGTCGATACAGATTTTTTTTGTAATCAAGGAGATCAATAACTAAGATTTGGAATCACTACACATTTGCAGAAAAAATAAAGTTTTTGAACAGCACATAAAGTTAAGTTAAAATTAAAATAATCACGAGTTGCAGCCTTTGCTTATTTATGTTTTACATGCTGAAGTTGTCCTTCAGTGTTTCACTGATCAGATTGTGCTGTGGGCAGGAACAAGATCAGAGGGAGGCAGCTGCAGCAGACCCAAAGTAGTTTCACATTCATTTATCTGATCAGATTTCAGGGGGCTTTTTTTTTTTTTTTTTTTTTTTTTTTTTTTTAAGAAATGGGACCAATAATTGAAAACATGCTAAATATCAGATGGGATCATTGGTGTCACAGGACATCTGCAGACACAGGTCAAAGATTACAAGGAGTTTATTTAACGAATGAAACTAAAACCAACACAGAAAGGATAACTAAACCAAGGTGAAAACAAAAAGGGGAAACCAGACTAATTGTAGGAGAAAGGTTCTGGTTTCAAAGTCTCTGGTCTGGCAGAGAGCGGAAGAATGAAGAACCGGGCCTTCGTGGATTAAGGTGATTGAGAACAGGTGAATCAACCCCCACACCCGTGAGAGAGATGGATGGATGGATGGATGGATGGATGGATAGATAGGTAGGGAGGTAGATGGACCATAGATAGATGGATGGATAGGTAGATTCTGCAGTGGGGAAATTTTCAGTGTGGCAGTAGCAGATAGGAAAAAAAGTAAAAAGAAAAGCAGCACTCAGTGCACAGATATAAATAGATGCTTTCTCCTTAGAGAAGAAATAGAAATGCTTGTAAAAAAAAAAAACCCTGTGAAATTACACATACTGACTTATTTACATTTTATTGCAGTTACTTCATGGGTGATCTGAACTACTGGGAGCAGGTTTGATTGAACACAGTCTGACTGCTGCAGGAAGGAAGGACCTCCTTCAAACATCGTGGGTGAAGCAGTCTGTCCCTGAAGGAGCTGCCGGTGATGGTCCTGTTTCCTGCAGGGGGTGGGAGATGTCCTCCATGATAGACAACAGCTTTGTCATCATCCTCCTGTCTAACACCAGCCCAGGACAGAGCTTGCTTTCTTAACCAGTTTCTTTAGTCTCTTCCTGTCTGCAGCCGTGATGCTGCTGCTCCAGCAGACCAGTCCATACAGGATGGCTGATACCACCACACAACCATAAAAGGTCCTCAGAATTGCTCCCTGCACCCCGAAGGACCTCAGTTTCCTGAGCAGGTGAAGTCTGTTCTGACCTTTCTTACACCGTGCGTTGGTGTTCTATCTCTAGACATGTTTGAATGTCTTTATCAATAAATGGTCAAACACATGTTGAGTGTCAGTTCAGCTCTTTGTTCCACACATGTATATGTTCCTATGTGATTGGTGTCTTGCAGTCAGAGTGTAAAGAATTGAAGCTGTCTGAGGCTTTCTGTGGTGAAGAGGCTGCAGGACATCAGCTGCTCCAGCAGGTGACGCCTTTGTTCTTTGGCTCCAACCAGAACCAGCAATAAATGAGCATGAGCTGCAGCTTATCCACCTCATAGAGTGTATAATAAAGAAACCAAGAGGTTTTAGTTGATAGCTGTCTCTAGTGAATGACCAGCAGTGTCTTGTTCAGGTTGTGAGGAGAAGTAAAAAGCTTACAGCACCTGGTATTCCCAGGTAGTCTCCCATCCAAATACTAACCAGGCCTAACCCTGCTTAGTTTTGCAGATCAGACAAGATTGGGTGTATTCAGTCTCAGAAACAAACCTACAATGTAAGTTCTGTACCTCACATGATTCAAATCTCCACTCACACCTTTTATTTGTCCTTTGATTGCTCCAGTACTGATTGATGCCATCATTTAAGCCAATTTACAACAACACCTTGTAGGAAATGTGGTGCAGAGGTAAGTTCTGTGCCTCACATGTTGAAGGTCTATGGTTCAAATCCCCACTCACACTTTTTATGTGTCCTTTGGATGCTCCAGTACTAATTGCTAGCATCATTTAAGCAAAGTTAGAGCAACATCTTGTAGGACAGGTGGTGTAGAGGTAAGTTTTTTGCCTGGCATGTTGAAGGTCCCCGGTTGAAATCCACCTTAGTACCTTTATTATCTTCACCTCCTTAATAGTTTTGTGTACCATCATTTACGAAAACTAACAGTTACACCCAGTAGGAAGGATAGCGCAGTGGTAAGTTATCTGCCTCTCATCCAGGAGGTTTTTGGTTCGAATCCAGCCCAGGGCTCTTTTGACACTTTATAAGATAAGATAAAGATAAGATAAAGTTCTTTATTTCTCCCCACTCCAGGGGAAATTTACATTGTTACAGCAGCTTTATTTACAATATATACATACTTTGGCTGTATGACAACCTCTTTCAACAATCATTACAACAAAGTCCATGAAGGACCTTGTGTGAAAGATAGCTCACACATAGGTTGTGTGTCTGTCATGTGGAGGGTCACGGTTCGAATCCCCGCTGGGAACCTTGTGGAGGATGATAGTGGAGTGGAAAGGTTGTGGTCTGTGGTGTGGAGTGTCAGTGGATTGGAGTTGAAGGGTGGTTCCAGCAAAACCAAGAAGTTGCCTGAAAAAGGTAAAGAGCGTAAAGAGCGTAAAGAGCGTAAAGAGCGTAAAGAGCGTAAAGAGCGTAAAGAGCGTAAAGAGCGTAAAGAGCGTAAAGAGCGTAAAGAGCGTAAAGAGCGTAAAGAGCGTAAAGACATACTTAAAGCTTTAAGTGCTTTATTAACACGGAACTAAAAATTTTGTATTGTTTTATTATCACAGGTTCTGTCTGAAAAGAGGTGGCATCATTTTAAACAGTGAAATCAAACTGATAAAATGTAATGACCAACCAGTGAGCAATACTGGATTCTGCAAAAACATAAACAACTTTTTTAAAAATCTAAAATCTCAGTTGCAGCGCCTCCTGGTGGATATGCGAGGGCCAGTCGGGCCGCTCGGATGCGAGGACCCGTCCAACGCTGCTTGCAGCTTTTATTGGTTTAGTGGTTGGAAGTCAATAAAACATTAGCGTCAGTCAAATTGAATGCGTCAGTGGATGGAAGTGGTGGTTGCCTTGTGCTGCTCTTCACTTGACTGCAGCTCCATGGCTCCATCTGCTGGACGGACAGAAGTGCAGCAGCTGATGGCAGCTTCTTTGACCTCATGCTGCTGTCAGACCCACAGATTAGGGTTTATTTCAGATATATATAATAGAAAATAGTAATTAAAAAATAAGCTGATGTTGTATTTTTGCAGCAGTGAGTTTTACAGGGTTAAGAGCAACCAGTCAAAGGTTATTACTGAGGATTTTAAACAAAAACATTCAGGCAAACAGTTAACATCATAGGGTGCCTGACATGTTTGTTTTTTTTCCGGGTCGATACAGATTTTTTTTGTAATCAAGGAGATCAATAACTAAGATTTGGAATCACTACACATTTGCAGAAAAAATAAAGTTTTTGAACAGCACATAAAGTTAAGTTAAAATTAAAATAATCACGAGTTGCAGCCTTTGCTTATTTATGTTTTACATGCTGAAGTTGTCCTTCAGTGTTTCACTGATCAGATTGTGCTGTGGGCAGGAACAAGATCAGAGGGAGGCAGCTGCAGCAGACCCAAAGTAGTTTCACATTCATTTATCTGATCAGATTTCAGGGGGCTTTTTTTTTTTTTTTTTTTTTTTTTTTTTTTAAGAAATGGGACCAATAATTGAAAACATGCTAAATATCAGATGGGATCATTGGTGTCACAGGACATCTGCAGACACAGGTCAAAGATTACAAGGAGTTTATTTAACGAATGAAACTAAAACCAACACAGAAAGGATAACTAAACCAAGGTGAAAACAAAAAGGGGAAACCAGACTAATTGTAGGAGAAAGGTTCTGGTTTCAAAGTCTCTGGTCTGGCAGAGAGCGGAAGAATGAAGAACCGGGCCTTCGTGGATTAAGGTGATTGAGAACAGGTGAATCAACCCCCACACCCGTGAGAGAGATGGATGGATGGATGGATGGATGGATGGATAGATAGGTAGGGAGGTAGATGGACCATAGATAGATGGATGGATAGGTAGATTCTGCAGTGGGGAAATTTTCAGTGTGGCAGTAGCAGATAGGAAAAAAAGTAAAAAGAAAAGCAGCACTCAGTGCACAGATATAAATAGATGCTTTCTCCTTAGAGAAGAAATAGAAATGCTTGTAAAAAAAAAAAACCCTGTGAAATTACACATACTGACTTATTTACATTTTATTGCAGTTACTTCATGGGTGATCTGAACTACTGGGAGCAGGTTTGATTGAACACAGTCTGACTGCTGCAGGAAGGAAGGACCTCCTTCAAACATCGTGGGTGAAGCAGTCTGTCCCTGAAGGAGCTGCCGGTGATGGTCCTGTTTCCTGCAGGGGGTGGGAGATGTCCTCCATGATAGACAACAGCTTTGTCATCATCCTCCTGTCTAACACCAGCCCAGGACAGAGCTTGCTTTCTTAACCAGTTTCTTTAGTCTCTTCCTGTCTGCAGCCGTGATGCTGCTGCTCCAGCAGACCAGTCCATACAGGATGGCTGATACCACCACACAACCATAAAAGGTCCTCAGAATTGCTCCCTGCACCCCGAAGGACCTCAGTTTCCTGAGCAGGTGAAGTCTGTTCTGACCTTTCTTACACCGTGCGTTGGTGTTCTATCTCTAGACATGTTTGAATGTCTTTATCAATAAATGGTCAAACACATGTTGAGTGTCAGTTCAGCTCTTTGTTCCACACATGTATATGTTCCTATGTGATTGGTGTCTTGCAGTCAGAGTGTAAAGAATTGAAGCTGTCTGAGGCTTTCTGTGGTGAAGAGGCTGCAGGACATCAGCTGCTCCAGCAGGTGACGCCTTTGTTCTTTGGCTCCAACCAGAACCAGCAATAAATGAGCATGAGCTGCAGCTTATCCACCTCATAGAGTGTATAATAAAGAAACCAAGAGGTTTTAGTTGATAGCTGTCTCTAGTGAATGACCAGCAGTGTCTTGTTCAGGTTGTGAGGAGAAGTAAAAAGCTTACAGCACCTGGTATTCCCAGGTAGTCTCCCATCCAAATACTAACCAGGCCTAACCCTGCTTAGTTTTGCAGATCAGACAAGATTGGGTGTATTCAGTCTCAGAAACAAACCTACAATGTAAGTTCTGTACCTCACATGATTCAAATCTCCACTCACACCTTTTATTTGTCCTTTGATTGCTCCAGTACTGATTGATGCCATCATTTAAGCCAATTTACAACAACACCTTGTAGGAAATGTGGTGCAGAGGTAAGTTCTGTGCCTCACATGTTGAAGGTCTATGGTTCAAATCCCCACTCACACTTTTTATGTGTCCTTTGGATGCTCCAGTACTAATTGCTAGCATCATTTAAGCAAAGTTAGAGCAACATCTTGTAGGACAGGTGGTGTAGAGGTAAGTTTTTTGCCTGGCATGTTGAAGGTCCCCGGTTGAAATCCACCTTAGTACCTTTATTATCTTCACCTCCTTAATAGTTTTGTGTACCATCATTTACGAAAACTAACAGTTACACCCAGTAGGAAGGATAGCGCAGTGGTAAGTTATCTGCCTCTCATCCAGGAGGTTTTTGGTTCGAATCCAGCCCAGGGCTCTTTTGACACTTTATAAGATAAGATAAAGATAAGATAAAGTTCTTTATTTCTCCCCACTCCAGGGGAAATTTACATTGTTACAGCAGCTTTATTTACAATATATACATACTTTGGCTGTATGACAACCTCTTTCAACAATCATTACAACAAAGTCCATGAAGGACCTTGTGTGAAAGATAGCTCACACATAGGTTGTGTGTCTGTCATGTGGAGGGTCACGGTTCGAATCCCCGCTGGGAACCTTGTGGAGGATGATAGTGGAGTGGAAAGGTTGTGGTCTGTGGTGTGGAGTGTCAGTGGATTGGAGTTGAAGGGTGGTTCCAGCAAAACCAAGAAGTTGCCTGAAAAAGGTAAAGAGCGTAAAGAGCGTAAAGAGCGTAAAGAGCGTAAAGAGCGTAAAGAGCGTAAAGAGCGTAAAGAGCGTAAAGAGCGTAAAGAGCGTAAAGAGCGTAAAGATTTGTAAAAAAATATACAGAATATAGCCCCTTTGCGCCCCGCAAGTCGTGTCCTTTTCCACAGTGTAAGCTGATCCGTTCAGTCGATTCAGTTCAGATCATTCTTCAAATCTTTGTTTTCAAATGGCACTTCAAAATACCAGAAAAATGTCTTTATCATTTCGTATACTGCTTTGCGTAAAGAGCGTAAAGAGCGTAAAGAGCGTAAAGAGCGTAAAATAGGAAACGTGTTTATCAGAAAATATTTTGTTTCATGTTTTTGCTGCTTTAATGATGTTTAGACCGTATTCCTGGGACACAAACAGAACTTCTGCTGTGAAACAAATGTTCTATACATAAAATTTTTGTAAAAAAATATACAGAATATAGCCCCTTTGCGCCCCGCAAGTCGTGTCCTTTTCCACAGTGTAAGCTGATCCGTTCAGTCGATTCAGTTCAGATCATTCTTCAAATCTTTGTTTTCAAATGGCACTTCAAAATACCAGAAAAATGTCTTTATCATGCGTAAAGAGCGTAAAGAGCGTAAAGAGCGTAAAGAGCGTAAAGAGCGTAAAATAGGAAACGTGTTTATCAGAAAATATTTTGTTTCATGTTTTTGCTGCTTTAATGATGTTTAGACCGTATTCCTGGGACACAAACAGAACTTCTGCTGTGAAACAAATGTTCTATACATAAAATTTTTGTAAAAAAATATACAGAATATAGCCCCTTTGCGCCCCGCAAGTCGTGTCCTTTTCCACAGTGTAAGCTGATCCGTTCAGTCGATTCAGTTCAGATCATTCTTCAAATCTTTGTTTTCAAATGGCACTTCAAAATACCAGAAAAATGTCTTTATCATTTCGTATACTGCTTTGCGTAAAGAGCGTAAAGAGCGTAAAGAGCGTAAAGAGCGTAAAATAGGAAACGTGTTTATCAGAAAATATTTTGTTTCATGTTTTTGCTGCTTTAATGATGTTTAGACCGTATTCCTGGGACACAAACAGAACTTCTGCTGTGAAACAAATGTTCTATACATAAAATTTTTGTAAAAAAATATACAGAATATAGCCCCTTTGCGCCCCGCAAGTCGTGTCCTTTTCCACAGTGTAAGCTGATCCGTTCAGTCGATTCAGTTCAGATCATTCTTCAAATCTTTGTTTTCAAATGGCACTTCAAAATACCAGAAAAATGTCTTTATCATTTCGTATACTGCTTTGCGTAAAGAGCGTAAAGCGCGTAAAGAGCGTAAAGAGCGTAAAGAGCGTAAAGAGCGTAAAGAGCGTAAAATAGGAAACGTGTTTATCAGAAAATATTTTGTTTCATGTTTTTGCTGCTTTAATGATGTTTAGACCGTATTCCTGGGACACAAACAGAACTTCTGCTGTGAAACAAATGTTCTATACATAAAATTTTTGTAAAAAAATATACAGAATATAGCCCCTTTGCGCCCCGCAAGTCGTGTCCTTTTCCACAGTGTAAGCTGATCCGTTCAGTCGATTCAGTTCAGATCATTCTTCAAATCTTTGTTTTCAAATGGCACTTCAAAATACCAGAAAAATGTCTTTATCATTTCGTATACTGCTTTGCGTAAAGAGCGTAAAGCGCGTAAAGAGCGTAAAGAGCGTAAAGAGCGTAAAGAGCGTAAAGAGCGTAAAATAGGAAACGTGTTTATCAGAAAATATTTTGTTTCATGTTTTTGCTGCTTTAATGATGTTTAGACCGTATTCCTGGGACACAAACAGAACTTCTGCTGTGAAACAAATGTTCTATACATAAAATTTTTGTAAAAAAATATACAGAATATAGCCCCTTTGCGCCCCGCAAGTCGTGTCCTTTTCCACAGTGTAAGCTGATCCGTTCAGTCGATTCAGTTCAGATCATTCTTCAAATCTTTGTTTTCAAATGGCACTTCAAAATACCAGAAAAATGTCTTTATCATTTCGTATACTGCTTTGCGTAAAGAGCGTAAAGCGCGTAAAGAGCATAAAGAGCGTAAAGAGCGTAAAGAGCGTAAAATAGGAAACGTGTTTATCAGAAAATATTTTGTTTCATGTTTTTGCTGCTTTAATGATGTTTAGACCGTATTCCTGGGACACAAACAGAACTTCTGCTGTGAAACAAATGTTCTATACATAAAATTTTTGTAAAAAAATATACAGAATATAGCCCCTTTGCGCCCCGCAAGTCGTGTCCTTTTCCACAGTGTAAGCTGATCCGTTCAGTCGATTCAGTTCAGATCATTCTTCAAATCTTTGTTTTCAAATGGCACTTCAAAATACCAGAAAAATGTCTTTATCATTTCGTATACTGCTTTGCGTAAAGAGCGTAAAGCGCATAAAGAGCGTAAAGAGCGTAAAGAGCGTAAAGAGCGTAAAATAGGAAACGTGTTCATCAGAAAATATTTTGTTTCATGTTTTTGCTGCTTTAATGATGTTTAGACCGTATTCCTGGGACACAAACAGAACTTCTGCTGTGAAACAAATGTTCTATACATAAAATTTTTGTAAAAAAATATACAGAATATAGCCCCTTTGCGCCCCGCAAGTCGTGTCCTTTTCCACAGTGTAAGCTGATCCGTTCAGTCGATTCAGTTCAGATCATTCTTCAAATCTTTGTTTTCAAATGGCACTTCAAAATACCAGAAAAATGTCTTTATCATTTCGTATACTGCTTTGCGTAAAGAGCGTAAAGAGCGTAAAGAGCGTAAAGAGCCTTTCAAGAAGATTTTTGGCAAATTTTGCCCAAATGTGAAAAAAAAGCTTGAGCAGAGTGGGGGATTGAACCTGCACTCTCCAGGTTCCAAACCACCATCACTACCTCTGGACTACCGGTCCTACATACCCAAATACAGGCTTTTCTTCTATTCGTCAAGGCGGTGACATCAACACTGAAAGAAAAAAAAAAACAATCCACAAAATCAAAAAAAGAACATAATCTACCTACAACTTTTAAAGAACACGCTAAAAAACACAATACTAAAAAGTCACACTCTTCTCCTCATCACTCATTTTTACATTTTAACACAATTTCAAAGCCACACAAATCACATTCTTCATGTCAAATCACTTCTCTTCACTACAAATGGGAGAGAACAGCAAACAAATAAAATACAACTTATGGCTTAAATATCTTCAAAATCTCTTTGCTATTCCTCTACATTCAAATTCCTCAACACCACTCAACAATCACCTGCAGGATCTCTTACTTCTTTCTTAGCTCTGACAAAACATCTTCAAGACTCTGAGAAGACAACTCATTTTCAACACATTTGCTGCTTCGTCTAAGTGTCCACACACATCTCCAGTCATCCACAGGCCTCACCACTGATCAGCTGCACAAACTTACATGTTAAACTTCTCCAAAGATAAAATACAGGCCCTTCTGTCTGATCACAACTTTTACTGGTGGCTCATATTTCAAGTTCATTTCCTTGCAAAGTCTTTATTTTGGATTAAAGTGGGATCTGTGACCAGGCAGATCACTTGTTTATTCTTAGCATTTGGATTTCACTGACATTCCTGTCATGTAGAAAAATAGAAATATCTTTGCATTGATTCAGCTAAACTAACTGCAGACACTGAGAGGCGTAAAGTTCAACAAATGCTGTTTTTATTTACTTCACTGGTGACATCAGTAGATGCTTGCAGTGAAACCACCACTGCAAATATTTATGCATTAAAGTATCGCAACTGAAAACTCCCTACAAACGTCCACTTCTAACACCACAAACATTGTCCAGAGGAAATGATATTAGCTGAACATAAAAACATGTAAAACAGCTCTGATGCTTTCATCCTGAGCTCCACTCAAACATTTCACTGTGCAGCAGCTCAGCAGTTTGTTTAAGAAAAGCATTTAGGTTCAATCTGTGAAGCCCAAAACCCACCAGCTTTGAAAAATGACACCATTTACCAGAGTCACAAACTGTAAAAACAGAAGGAATTGTTGGATTTTCTATGTGAATGTGTCGCCTCTCTAGTTAACTCACCCGGTTACGTCTCCATCCTGACGCTGCTCTGCTGGACCGGAGCTTCTGGACCAGCCGGGTGGACCTTCCTTCACAGATCTTCCCGGTGGGAGTGATTCTGAGTCGGCCTTGGTTGACTGCAAACTCCTTAAAATGGACACATGAGAGGAAATCGTGGACAAATCGATACAACAGCTTGTTCGGTTTGTCCTGTTCTTAAATGGGTAGAAAACTGCTGAGAGCTCTCAGTTCAATTCAATTTTCAATTCAATTTTATTTATATAGCGCCAATTACAGTCAAATTGTCTCGAGACGCTTTACAGAACCCATATGCCTGACCCCCAGAGCAAGCCAAAAGGCGACAGTGGCAAGGAAAACACCCTTTTAACAGGGAAAAAAACCTCGAGCAGAACCCGGCTCTAATGTGGGGGGACCCATCTGCCTGCTGGCCGGGCGGGTTGAGAGGGACAGAAGAGGTAGAGAGGTAGAGATAGAGGGGTAGAGGTAGAGATAGAGGGATACAGATAGAGGGGTAGAGATAGAGAGGTGGGGGGGTGGGACACAAGGACCATAAAACAGCCACACATCTGAAGCATCCAGCATCCAGCTCTGGGACCAGGGACACTCGGAGAAAGGACACAGAAAGAAACAGAGTGAATGTAATGCAATAATGGTATATATAGTAAATACATAGGTAGTTAGAGAAGGGCTCAGTGCATCAAGAGAGGTTCCCCAGCAGCCTAGGCCTATAGCAGCATAACTAGGGGCAAACTAAAGGGACGTCAAGAGGGGAAGTCAGTTGTGCAAATGAAAACACCAGCTCACCCCGTCAGGGTCCCCCAGTCAGCCCTAACTATAAGCTTTGTCGAAAAGGAAGGTTTTAAGCCTGGTCTTAAAAATAGAGAGGGTGTCCGCCTCCCGAACCCAAACTGGAAGCTGGTTCCACAGGAGAGGTGCCTGATAACTGAAGGCTCTGCCTCCCATTCTACTTTTAGAGATTCTAGGAACAACAAGTAAGCCTGCAGTCTGAGAGCGAAGAGTTCTGCTAGGATAATATGGTACTATCAGGTCTTTAAGATATGATGGAAATTGGTTGTTAAGAGCTTTATATGTCAGAAGAAGGATTTTGAATTCTATTCTAGATTTAACAGGGAGCCAATGAAGAGAAACCAATATAGGAGAAATATGATCTCTCTTGCTAACTCCCGTCAGTACTCTGGCTGCAGCGTTTTGGATCAGCTGTAGATGTTTCAGAGAGCTATTGGGACAACCTGATAATAAGGAATTACAGTAGTCAAGCCTAGAAGTAACAAATGCATGGACTAGTTTTTCTGCATCACTCTGAGACAGGATGTTCCTGATTTTCACAATATTTCTCAGGTGGAAAAAGGAAGTCCTACAGATTTGTTTTATGTGCGAGTTAAAGGACATGTCCTGGTCAAAGATAACACCGAGGTTCCTCACAGTAGTACTGGAGGCCAATGTAATGCCATCCAGAGTAACTATATGCTTTGAAAGCAATTCTCTAAGATGTTTGGGGCCAAATACAATGACTTCAGTCTTGTCTGAATTTAGTAGTAAGAAATTATAGGTCATCCAGGTCTTTATGTCCTTAAGACAATCTTGCAGTCTAGCTAGCTGATTAGTTTCATTTGGCTTCATAGATAAATACAATTGAGTGTCGTCAGCATAACAATGGAAATTAATACAGTGCTTCCTAATAATGTTGCCTAAGGGAAGCATGTATAATGTGAACAGTATTGGTCCTAAGACAGAACCCTGAGGAACTCCATGATTAACCCTAGTATGCTCATAAGAGTCATTGTTGACATGCACAAACTGGAACCTGTCTGATAAGTAGGATTTAAACCAGTCCAGTGCTGTCCCTTTAATGCCAATAGAATGTTCTAGTCGCTGTAATAAAAGTTTGTGGTCGATTGTATCGAATGCTGCACTAAGGTCCAATAAAATAAGTATAGAGACCAGTCCATTATCTGACGCTATGAGAAGGTCATTAGTAACTTTCACCAGAGCTGTTTCTGTGCTATGATGCACTCTGAAGCCTGACTGAAACTCTTCAAACAAGCTATTCCTTTGTAAATGTTCACTGCAACCACAGCGCTGAAGGAAAAACCCCAACTTTATTCTATGAATTTTTTGGCTAGTGTGACTTAATATTAAATTATGAAAATATGTAAAATTTAATATCCATGTTTTTGTACATTGCTACTGTCAGGACCTGCCTCTGTAACCCTACCCCTAGACTTTCTATTGGATGAATACACGTTTAAAAGCACGTAACATGTGTGTCCATATAGCTCAACGGGTTAAGTCACTCACGCATGTACTAGCTCCCCAACGCTGAGGCCCGGGTTTGATTCCCGTTCGCAACCCCGTGCTATATGAGTTGCTCTCATTCTTATTTCTACCCCATTGTCTGACTGTCTCTCACTACACCTATCCATCATTTTACTGAAAAAGACTACAACACTTATTTACAAATTTCCTGTTTATTTATTAAATAAACTTCTTGAATTTCTTACATCTTTTTTTCCCATAATTTATAAAAGTTTGATTGTCTTAACTTTTTCCCTTTCATTTTATTGCTTCTTTTTTAGGTACTTTCTTTCTTTAATCTTCTTCTTTCTAAATTTTTACACCAACCTTAACAATGTTATAAAGCCTTACATTACAATGAAAAAACTTCTATTGTAACAATCACAACTTAGTCAATTATTCACTTTATCCATTCAACTTATTTGTTTAGCACCTTTGACACAGGTGACAAAACTAAACAAGCACATAGAAAAAAACTATGCTAAAACTATGATGACAACTCACACACATATAAAAACCTAATATTTAACATGTTCATAAAATCTGTTGTGCCCAGGGGATGGAGGAAATTTATTGAAACCTTCTTGGCCTCACACAGTCAATCATTTTCTATATTTACTTAATTTTCAGTCAAAGACAACTGAGAACTGCAGAGCAACACACCTCTGCACACAGCACCCTCTGCTGTTTCTAATTATAGAAAGGCATCATATACACACTTCATACTGACATCTGAAAAACCGTAAAGGCAGGGCGATGTTCTTCTTGAATAACAGCCACTCATTTGGTTTCCCATGGCTGGCACGCTAAGGGGAAGATTTTATGGCAGTGCACAAGAACACACACACTCACACACACTCCTCCTAATGCAATCAGTCATTATTATCTGCCCCCATGTTGTGCACCATAAGTCTACTGGCTGACAGCTGTAGTCACCCTGACTGATGGGCTCCAAATCAGTGTGAAGAGCCCCAACATTGATGAAAGCGTTTCTCTCACCAGCATGGCACCAGCTGATGGCTCCAATCCAGGCCCAGTTTTATTACTACTCTGCGGTATACCTGAAACACCAGAAGAAGAAAAAAAAAACCACACTAATACTCATGGAGTTGATCCAAAACGAGCTGCGCCGAAGCCAAAGACACACCCGTTCGTTTTTCTTTTGTGCCAACAGTCTTGTTGTTTCTAAACAATAAATAAAATATATATATATATATATAAACTCAAACAGCGTAACCCCGAGAGAGCTGAAATTTGGCCAGGATGTACTCCAGTCACGGGTGATCAAAAGTTATCAAAACGCTCCGCAAAAGTCTGAGGACGCGGAAATGGCGAGCCACGGAATGCGGCCATTTTGAAATATGATTCATATTTTGGACAATTTTGTCATTTTTGGACATTTTCAAAAGTTATAAACTCAAACAGTGTAACCATGAGAGAGCTCAAATTTGGTCAGGATGGACACCAGTCATGGTTGATCAAAAGTTATCAAAACGCTCCGCAAAAGTCTGAGGGCGTGGCCATAGTGACCAGCGGAATGCGGCCATTTTGAATGTCTCGCCATGAAACAGGAAGTGCTATCTAAGTAGCCTGTACATGCTTCAAACTTTATGTGTGTGATCAGAGTCCAGCCCTAATCAGGTCCATAGGTCGATATAGACTCACAGTCATAGCGCCACATGGCGGCCATTTTGAATTTCTCGCCATTAAACAGGAAGTGCTGTGTAACCAGCCTGTACACACTCCAATCTGCCTGAAATTTTACATGTATGATCAGAGTCCGGCCCTCATCACATCTTTGTGCAACTTGGCGGCCATTTTGGATTTCTCGCCATGAAACAGGAAGTGCTGTGGAAGTAGCCTCTACATGGTCCAATCTGCCTGAAACTTTACTCTCTCAGTTACAGCACCTCCTGGTGGATATGCGCGGGCAAGCGGGGCCACTCGGATGCGAGGACCCGTCCAACGCTGCTTGCAGCTTTAATTAGATTAATTTTCTTAATCGTGTCTCACCACTAGGGCATATACACCAATCAGCCACAACAATAAACCCACTGACAGGTGAAGAGAGTGATTGTCTTGTTTGAATGGCGCCTGTCAGGAGGACGGATGTGTCAGGAAGCAGGTGAACACTCGGTTCTTGAAGCTGATGTGTTGGAAGCAGAAGAAATGGACATTATGAGGAGCTGAGAGACTTTGACAAACTGTCATTGTTAGAAAATTAGCATTATATAGTATTAGTATATATACTGTACAGTATCCTAAAGGTTCCAGTAAAAAGACAAAGAGGCTTTTTGTTTGCGAGCTGAATGATACTGGTGCATCCAAAGTGTCGTCAGTGTGAAACCTTGGCAAGTGTGTCCATTGTCCTGTTGTCACCCTCAGCAGGGTGAATGTGGGAGGTGTCCTTGGCTTTTTTTGGGTGGGCGCTTCATCGAATAGTGCTCCTGATTCCCCAGAGCCCCCCCGTTTCTTCCTCCTCCCCCCCTCCTCCTCCTTTATCCTCGTCTTCTCCCGTCTTTTATCCAAGTGTTTGTGGCCCCCACATTCTCACAACGACCCAGAGCCGAGCAGCGTCACGGTAAGAAACACCAGGCCTCTGTTGGCCACACAGCAAACCTCAACTCTCTGCTTTTCCACTTTACTCCAAAAACAAATATCAGCGCATGAGGGGGAAGCATTGTGTGTTGTTGCTATGATTTATTGATGAAGGTGCATGTGGAGGAGGTGGGGGTTTGGAGGGAGAATTATTTTTGTTTTGCTGCTATGTGTCTTTGTTTTGTCATTTTGCAAGAACTCTGGTTGAGTGGTGCAGTTTTAAATGTGACTTTTACTGCCATAAGAGTTTGTTTTAAGTCAGCTGATAAATCTGCAGAAATCACTGCTGTACTTGCTGTCATCTTGCAAAAAAAACCACAGTGTTTTGTCGGCTGTGCTTTTTGGTTGTGCATCCTTGAACCTTGCAGATCTTAGATGTGAACATCAGGTCAGCTTGACACAAAGCTGCCTCCCTGTTATTGATCCCACTTTGATCACTGCACAATGACTCGTTATAAAAGGATAAAGCTGAATTCAGACGCTGACGGAGTCCTGCTGTGTTGGAACTGCACAGGCCAGGATGGATTACTGTCTTTACACCATGACCACTGAGGATTCTCAGCTCTGATTGGCTTGCAGGTATCCATTAATTTCTTGTAGTGTACAATAATCAGACATTTTAGGAGGAAAAACACATTTGAATTCTGCTAAAAACTGGCACTACATCAGTTTCACATTCATTCAGGTCTTACGATCTAAACACTAAACCTGTTTTAAATGGGACAACATGACACAAATGAGACTCCAAGCTACAGAAAGGAGACAAAACTGCCTGCAAAAGACATGAAACAACATGAAGCAACAAAAAGGGGGACACAAAATTAGATAAACAAGATGCAAAAAGACAAAAACTAGACATAAAAATGATAAAAATTGAAGCAAAAATCCATTTTACATCCATCCAGGTGTCACAGTATAAAGAGACTGATCAAAAAATTTGAATAGTTTTGCATAATTTTTGTGTAATTTTGGACGTTTGTATCATTGTGAACTGTTTCTAAATAATTTTGGACCAGTTTTAAGTAGTTTGAGCAGTTTTTTAAACCATTTTTTTGTCATTTTGGACACATTCTGAGAAATTTTGGATGATTTTTGTGAATTTTTTGTGACATTTTGAGCAATTCTGAAAACACGTCTGAGTTCTGGTAAAAACTGACACCAGACCAGTTTTACATCGATCCAAGTGTCACAGTCTGAACACTAATGAAAAATATGAGAAATAAGCCAGCAGCATGTCAGGAAAAATCCTTTTGTTTCCTAAAATTTTTCTGCTGCAACTTTTCTGTAATCCTGCTCGAGGAAAAGAACAACTGAAGACATAATTATGTTTTCACTTTATGTTTGGAGTAAAGTACGTTGGAAAAATTGGAAACTTGAAGTTAACTTTCTTTAAAAGGAAGTTACAGCAATGCAAACTGTTCCTATGAGAGAAGTTACATCAAACTTGACCCAGGGCTTGTAAACGGAGCTGAACGCTAGCTTGCAGTTAGCATGAGCAAAGGATTTTGGATGGAGCAGGAGCAAAAAGTGGATTTTTTAAAGCACCAGAGCATCATTTAATCTCCCACTCATGGAACTCCAGTTTCACTCGTTACCACTTACATTATAAAGGATAGTGTGGGAAGAAACTTGCCGAATATGCTGATATGATTGGATATTTGATTTGTGGAGGGTTTCTGTTGAAGATCATACATTTAGTTTTGCTTATGTTTAGTGGCAGAAGATGATTGGAAAAGGCATGCTGAATGTTATTGAAGCTAATCTGTAGCGCAGACAGGGCAGTGTGGAGGGAGGAACTAGGCGTATAGACAGTGGTGTCATCGGCGTACAAACAAATGCACAAATTGTTTACAGCATGGGTTATATTGTTGATGTAAATGTGTGACTTTACAGGACATTGATCAGATAACGTGACCAGAACATAGACTCTCCTTTGTCCTGACACTGTTAAAGGTCTCATTAAAATGCTGATCTGTTTTAACAACATGATGCTACAGATGACAAGAGAGGTGAGAACCGGCTGCTGGATGCTGCAGTGAGGCCACCATTTCTCATCTAAGAAAATGTTTCAAAGAGATGTTAGTGTCCTAAATCCTGTCCTCCTAAAACATTCAACACCTTCTCCAAGTCCTTCACTGTCAGTGGAACAGCATTCGCCCAGCAGCATCGACAACCTCATAAACTCTCACAGATTGTTATCGACTTGTGATTTCTGGTCTCTGACCCCAGTCTCTGTCTGCCAATTATCATTTCCATTACTTTGGTTTGTCCATTCTGTGCTAGAGATGCTGCATGTTGGAACAAGAAGTACTTACTCCCTTGTCTTAAGAAGAAAACATGGAATTTAATGAAATACTCCATGCTGTGTTTGTAGTTTCCCTCTGTGGAGTATAAGCTGCATGTATAGTTTGCAGCAGAGTTGCATTAAAACAAAGTGGAAATTCTTCTCATTGGCTAAAACTTTTGGATTGCACAGGAGGCTGTTTTAGGTGTTTCATGAGCTGTTTGCTGTTAAACTGCATTTTGTCTTAGTTATTGGTTAAATAAGTCAGTGTAGGACTGCTATTTTCAGTGTACAGATGGTGGTTTGTTGGCATGTGGCCATTTTATAAGTGGATTAAAACCATCGGATTAATCCAACAATCATGAAACCTCAACCATCAGCTGCAGCGCAAACACAGTGTTACTGAAAAAAGTGCTGCTTGCAGTTTTTCTAAAATTCACAAAAGCTCTCCAAGCTTTTTATCATGCTCTGAGCACAGCTGGAGATCAAAACCTAATATCCACAGCAGGGTCACCAGAAGACTAAAAATGTCATTGTCAGCTCTGCAGAATAACGAGCAGGAAACTTCTGACAACAACCAAAAAAATACAGTTGATTAAAATAATAATCCTACTGAAGGCTGCACAAACAAAGGCACCGCGATGCTCCGGAGCTCCATGTACCTGCAATTTCATTTTCATCAGAGCACATAAACATTATTAATGACTTTAATTTTGCCTTATAATTGCTGGAGCACATCATTACCTGTGAGGTGGGACCTGAAGGCACAGAGGATATGGGTGTATTTACCCCAGTAATTCAGATCCTGTTCACATAAATGCAAGAATTGAACCTGAGAAGCAGCAAAACTAAGAGACAAGCAAAAAATCTGTCAATTTAGAATCAATTTCATTCATTTATTGACTTAATTTGACACAAAAAACAACATTTTTCTACAGATTGTGTCATTTTAATGATCCAAGAATCTTTTTTTTCAAAACAGAAAAATAAAGTGGAAGCTCATCTGAATGACAGCAGAATCCTCCTCCCTCGGTGCTTGTTGATACCAACATGTCCGGTCTGGACTCTTCTTGGGGGAGTGTTTCTGACGCTTGGCTGGTTTTCAATGAGCGGCTGACAGACACTCACATCCCCACTCTGTCGATTGTCCATTTTTTCACCATTTAACTCCCATGTGTCGTGTTGCTGTTTGGCCCTCTGTTCCTCCGAGACACTGATGAGGAAGGCATCAGAAACCCTCCTGTCCCAGCAGTTTTGATGTTTAGCTGAGCGGAACCAATTCAGTTGACATAAATAATGATTCTAAACTGAACGTTTTAGCCTTGAAACTGCTCGTTTTCAAGTGTTGACACATCATCTTTGCACTTTTAAACTTTACTTTTATTTATATTTTTTCTGTTAAAAAAATTTTTTTCACCCTTGTATATATTGTAAATAAAGCTGCTGTAACAATGTAAATTTCCCCTGGAGTGGGGAGAAATAAAGAACTTTATCTTATCTTATCTTATTATGATGCTAATTTCTCGTAACGATTGATGCCGCGCTGACCCAGTTGCCTTGCAGGGATCATTAAAGTTTAATTGTGGCTCCCGTTCAAGATCTCTTTTGGAGGACAAACAAAGTCCGTCCTGCTGTCGGGTATGTGGTTGGAATACCGCGAGCTGCATTACTGGAGTAGAAGAAGAAGAGGGAAACGTTCTGTTTACTCCTGCTGTGGCTCTATATACTCTCAAAAAATCACCACAATAATGTCATCATAATGTAGGATCCAGTGTTTTGTGAGAGTTTGAATATACTGAAGCTGAAAATCATGTCTGTTGGGATGGCGATTCTGCCCAACACTGTGCTTCAGACGACACAAAAGTTCACATCAATGCGTCAGACAGTTGTATAGACAGTCTTGGTCCACTTATGATGAAGGCTGACAGCTTCCTTGTTTGTTGTCTTGTCTTGTGCTTCCCCCTGGTGCCAATGTAACGGCGATGTTTGTGGTTTTGAGTCAAAATGTCTTGAAATCTGTTGGATAAATTGGGTTTGGTTCAGACTTACAGGCCCTCATCAGTGTGAGTGCTAACATCTTTCTTTTCCTCACAATGTACACTACCGTTCAAAAGTTTGGGGTTACTTTGAAATGTCCTTATTTCTGAAAGAAAACCATTTTTCGTCAATGAAGATAACATTAAATGAATGATAAATCCAGTATAGACATTGTTAATGTGGTAAATGACTATTGTAGCTGGAAACAGCTGATTTTTAATGGAATATCCCCATAGAGGTACAGAGGAACATTTCCAGCAACCATCACTCCTGTGTTCTAATGCTACATTGTGTTAGCTAATGGTGTTGAAAGGCTCATTGATGATTAGAAAAACCTTGTGCAGTTATGTTAGCACATGAATAAAAGTGGGAGTTTTCATGGAAGACATGAAATTGCCTGGGTGACCCCAAACTTTTGAACGGTAGCATAGGTACTGATGAAAGTCCTAATTTTCCAAAACTTCAATCTCAGTGGAACTTTGCAGATGCTAAACTGAGCTTAAGCATCAGCATGTTGTTGTCATTGCAGTAAGTCGTGGTGTTACCAGTACTGTTTAACTCAAAGGCTTAAAAACCATCTGGTATGTTTAAGTCTTGCTTTAATCTGCCAATATCTATGGAAGCAAATACTTTTTTTGGTCAGTTGTACCTTTAACTGCAATAGGTGGATGACATGTTTCAAGTTTATTCAATTCATAAGTCATTTTAAAATGCAGATAAAGTTTTGCAACAAAGTGTCACAAAGGCAATGTAGTCAAAAAATGAGATTTTTCCTGTATTTCACATTATTCTCAGGTCTTTGTTGATGCAGTTTTTATTTACAGATTACACATTGGCTGTTGTGGTAAATGAAACAAGCTTATAAAGACAAAAAGGAAAACAAAAGTTGGACAATAACAGTTAACCATCTGTCACCAAGTGAAGTCATATGCATCAATGTTTCATTGGGATTTCTACAGCTACTGTAAGTTCTTGTAGCTGCAGGGCAAAGATGAACAGATGATCCACCGTTGGTGTTATGTTGTCATGTAATGCACTGTCATGTGTGAAAGGTGTTTAAATGACATACTTTGTTACAAAAAATTCAGCTTTGATTGCTTTGCTGATGCCATAAAAGTCTATAAAAACAGAGCTTTCAACCACAAACATTATAGTTAAACTAAATAACATCTAAAGCTACATTTAGACATACATTCATTATCTATACACGCTTCCTCATTAGGGCCACAGGGGATTGGAGTCTATCCCAGCTGACTTAGAGTGAAGACAGGGGACACCTGGACAGGTCACAATCTATCACAGGGCTACATGTACACTACCATTCAAAAGTTTGGGCTCATCCAGACAATTCCATGTTTTCCATGAAAACTCCCACTTTTATTCATGTGCTAACATAACTGCACAAGGGTTTTCTAATCATCAATGAGCCTTTCAACACCATTAGCTAACACAATGTAGCATTAGAACACAGGAGTGATGGTTGCTGGAAATGTTCCTCTGTACCTCTATGGAGATATTCCATTAAAAATCAGCCATTTCCAGCTACAATAGTCATTTACCACATTAACAATGTCTAGACTGGATTTATCATTCATTTAATGTTATCTTCATTGAAAAAAATGCTTTTCTTTCAAAAATAAGGACCTTTCTAAGTGACCCCAAACTTTTGAATGGTAGTGCAGAGACAAACAATCACTCATATTCGCACCTAGGGACAATTCAGGGTTACTAATTAACCACAGCATGTTTTTTGATTGTGGGAGGAAGCCACAGAACCTGGCTACAACCAACACATGTACAGGGAGTACATGCAAACTCCATGCAGAAAGATCCCTGGATCTTCTCGCTGCAAGGTTACAGTACTAACCACCCAACCACTGTCCAACCCCTGCATTTAGACATGTTTGGCAAATAAAAGTCTCCAAAAGGAAATGACAAAAAAAACAGTGTTGCCAAACATCTCTGTTCTCTCACGTTGGTCACTTGTGGCTTGGTCTTCTTCAACTTCTGAGTATATTATGTGGGGCTTTAGCTCCTAGAAGTTCTACTTTTTCATGCAGCTAGTCTCTAACTTTGTCTTCTGATGTTCCTCCTCAGCCACCATGAGCGTCCTGCCGTGCAGCTTCCTCGTCCTCCTCCTCCTCTGCGTCCCAATCCTTGCTGAGGCCAAACGTCAGGCCGGACAGGAGAAACCAGACAAACCTGAAAAACCTCGCCAGCCTCCACCATCACTACCACCGGCCAAGAGAGCCAGGAACCGTTCAGTACCTGGATCTGGAGAACTGAGCACCAAGGACGGCCACCGCTGCACCTGGCAGACGTCTGGAGAAGGTCTGGTCAGCCTGGTGGTGAACTGCAGCACTGAAACTCAAGGAGAGCTGCAGAGGTGAGCGTGGAGCTGCAGAGGGAATCAGTGGGATTCACCTTCAATGCCCTCAGATTTATGGCAGCTGTAAACCTGAGCAAAATGTTCACTGGTTGTTTTCCATTCAGTGAAATCATTCATAGGTTTATTTGGTCAGAAGACAGAGATTGTTTGACACATCAGTGAGTTATTTTCTGGATAACTGCCTGATGTTGGACTGTTGGCCTCAGTTTGTCGCTAACAACACGCTAAAATCACAAAATGTGAGATTTTACGGTTTAATTTTTATTCTAGTCTTTATCTGATGAACTCAGACATGTAAAAACCCAGCAAGCAGAAAAACACTGGCTAACATGACCCACAAGTTCTAATAAGTTTTTTAATGAAATGCTTAAAGAATCTTTTAAGTAAATTTTCCACTTGTTATCGAGTCCTCAGATGGTTTGTAGAAAATCTGATATACAGCCCTGAACAAGACTTTACAAAAACCAATGAAGACCATGTACATTATGGCAGTCTTGAGTTACCAATGACTCCTATAATTCTTAGTTTTCTCTGATAAAATGATTGGAACACATGTCTTTGTCACAAAACCTCAGTCATGTATTTTCACTCTTTCATAGGTTTAGTTTAAGATGTGTGTTTGGGCTCATTGTGCTGTTGGAACACCCAACTGTGTCCAAGATTCAACCTTCTGTCTGATGTTTTTTGGTATATTGCTCAAGAATGCAGAGGCAATTCTTTGTCTTCATTATTCCATTTACTTTGTGTAAAGCTTCAGTTCCACTATGCTTGACACTAAGTTTGGAGGACAGTAGGTGAGACCAGTAACTCCTACAACACCAAACAAAGAACTCATTGTTTGGCTAAATAGCTCAGTTGCTGAACAACGGTACCATGAACTTTATATTTGCAAACGACTGGTGACTTTGAGGTCTGAAGCTACTTTGAAATGGCTCCAAGGGACTTTCTTGACTGCTTCAAGTCAATGATTTGCTTTTTTAGATCTTTGCTAAGCTCCTCAGACTTTTCCACTGTAGTGTTTGTGGCTGAGTCTAATGAGTGGATTGAATGGACCCAAACTTTGATCAATACAATTTTCTATATCACCAAAACTGATAATTCAAGTTGCTGTACACGTTTCTGATCCAGCAGATTTTGTCACATTTCCAGAAGATGTACAATAGATCAATGAAAGAACCACAATTTATAATTGTTTGTCTTTGTTTTTTTTGTTGTTGTTTTTTTTTGTGACAAAGATACATGTGTTTAAATGATTCCATCATAGAAAATTAAGAATTGTAGGAGTGATTGGAGACTCAAGACAACCATGATAGACATGATCTTTACAAACGTATGTTAACTTTTGTTCATGACTGTATTAATAAAGGTGGAACATTCTTCCTACGACGTTCTGAGGATGTTGTTTGGGGAAAACAGATTAGAAAGTTCTTCTGGAAAACACAATGATATAAAGGAAGAACGTTCCATAAGCAACATTCAAAAAAATTGTTCATTCTGCCTGTAATGTCCCAGGAAAGTTGTTGATGGAAAGCATTGTAGCACTTTCCAATAATGTTTTCCAGCAGAAAACATTAGTAGATCGTTGCAGAACTTTCTCAGAATGATTTTTGGAAGAAACAACAAGTGTAACTAGGTGCAACGCCGATATGTCACACTATGTAGCATTTGCATAGAAAACGTTGCTTCTTTGGTGCTAATTTTGTGCCTGTCTGAAAGTAAGAAAAGTAAGAAAGCTTTTTTTTGATATGCTAAAAGGTGATTCATTTTGTGGCTGTCAAGCTGCAGGTGAAGGTAATTTATAAAACACACCAGGACTCTAATCAAAATATGACAAATTCTTTATTGCTATGGCATCTTTTTTTTCCAAAATGAGACAAGTAGCCCATTTATAAAATTTACATGCTTCTTTCTGTGTTGTTTTTCATTTTGTTCTCCTTCTTTTCTTTCTTGATTTCAACTGCTCTTTCCCTCCAGGTACTGGTGCCGGTATGCCGGTAAACCGGACCTTTGCCAGGCCTACGGGGTGAAGTCCAGCCAGTACTGGAAGCAGCTGGTGGGGAAGCTGAAGAAAAGACAAAATGCCTGTGAAGGAGAAAAAGTCCTGAAGGCCAAAACCTGCAAGAAGGCGCCTGCCGAGGCTCACATGAAGCTCGCCCAACGCAGCGGCGAGGACGAAAGGAAGGCCGGGAAGGAAGGCGGGAAGAAGAAAGGAGTAGCTGGCGGGAAGAGCTCAGATGGAGGGAAGGTGGAGAAGAAGAAGAAGAAGGTGGAGGACGAGGAGGATGAGAAGATGGAGGACAGGACTGGGTTGGAGGATGATGAAGGAGTCATGAACGACATGGAGCCGGTGCAGAGCTACTGCAGCGAGGGGTGGCACTCGGTCTGCTCCTTCTTCGTCAAGTTTTTTGAAGGTTGATCAGTCATGCTAAATAAAGATGCAGCGAATTCACTATTTGAAAACAATCGATCAATTTTTTAATCTCACGGGAAGCACCAGGCAGCTCATTTGTAAAAGTTCTTTTATACCTTTAATTTTGAGCTGCGTTAGCATCACATTTCCCAGTCAAAGTTAGATTAAAATCACCTTATCTTGGATTGGGTCATAAAACCACTTTGGTTTTTCATAAATTCTGAACTTTCTTACAAATTAGGCTTCTAATTTGCAGTGTTATAGCGGAATGATAATTAAAACTTGGCAATCTAAATTATACAAAACGAATAAATCAAACTTGCCGATTTTGGAAGAAAGCTCTAATTCATTATAAATGTCCCTCGCAGTCTTTAGAAACTCACACCAGCTGTTTTTGTGGAAAGAACAGGCAAAGAGGTGTTTTAATGGAGTAAAATGAACCAATCAGGTTATTTTTGACTCCAGGTTTTGTTAAATGAGTGTTTTTAGCTGTGGGATGTGTTCAGTCGTTGTTATAGTCGTACTTTGTTCTCTAGAAATCAGATGAAAATGAGGAGTTGAGCTGTATAAGCTGTTTGAACTAACAACTAAACATAATGCTTTGGTGGACAACAATCAGCCAGTGATCCCCACTGGTGGTGGCGTTAGTGATTATTAGATCAATTCATGTGTCTTTGTGATGTGAAACTAATATTTTATATAAACGTTGTGTAACTGTTGTGTAAAAACACGCTGTTAATAGTTGTTGCTGTTGGATTTGTGGTGGTTAGACCTTCGCAGCATCTAAAAAAATATTTTTTAAAGAAGTGTTAACACTGTTCCTGGAACTTTACAATAAAGTGCTTACAAAAAACGATGGCTTTTTCCAGTTCTGTTGTTGAAATATACACGTTTCATATTGTGTAGGTTCCTTTCAACAGCACTGATCTCTATAGGTGTCCTATGTTAGCGAGCATCCAGATGTTAGCAGCAGATCCCTTATAAGTCCCGTATTGTGTCTCCATCCATCCATCCATCCATCAAATATACACCGCTTAATCCTCATTAGGGACGTGGGGGAATCTATCCCAGCTGACTTATGGTCCGTGTCCACAGGATCCGTTTTTCCCACATGTAAACATGCAGTGTGTGAAAATCACCTGCTTGGTGGGCAGGACACTAGTGGGTCACTGTGGTCACATGACAGCGCTTTCAGCTTCAGTCTGGTAGATGTGTTGGATCAACATGGCAGCTTGGTCACATACTTTCACTTTCATTACGAAAACAGTTCAGTGAGAAGAATTTATGAAAGCATCTGAGGCTAGAAATAAGCTGTGCAGTTGTTGAATCTGTCCTCCGTTTAGTTCAACAACGGCTAGTTTAGACGTTTGACGAAAATTTCATGTTGCGTCGGACCTCCATTCGCCACACCGAATTTGCATAAAGTAGACGTGAATTCTACTTTATGCAAATGAGCTGCGTACACTAGAGTCCTATTAGCTTGTAGTCCATCTAGTTGAGGAGGGTCTTAAGGGATAAGAAGTAAAAAGTAAATGTCTTCTAAAAGTATTTAGTTACCTTCAACTTTATAAAACTGCAAGACACATTAAACATGGATTCTCATCATATTAAGTCCTGGAAGTTGCAAAGTGGGGCCTCCATGGGTCGGACTTGTAGTCAGCTAGAGATCTGGGGAATTTGGAGTCAACACCCTGAACTCTTGTTCCTCAAAATATTCCTTAACAATGTTTGCACTGTAGCGGGGAACATTATCCTGCTGAGAGACACCATCAGGGAATACAGCTGCCATCACAGGGTGCTCATGGTCTGCAGCAGTGTTTTAGTAGCTGTCAAAGCAACATCTGTATAAATGCCGGACCCAACGTTTCACAGCTGAACATCATCCAAAGCATCTCACTGCCTTCACCAGCTCACCTTCTTCCCATAATGCATCGTGCTGCATCTTTTCCCAAGGTACACGACCATTCAAAAGCTTGGGGTCATCCAGACAATTTCATGTTTTCCATGAAAACTCCCACTTTTATCCATGTGCTAACATAACTGCACAAGGGTTTTCTAATCATCAATGAGCCTTTCAACACCATTAGCTAACACAATGTAGCATTAGAACACAGGAATGATGGTTGCTGGAAATGTTCCTCTGTGCCCCTATGGAGATATTCCATTAAAAATCAGCCGTTTCCAGCTAGAATAGTCATTTACCACATTAACAATGTCTACACTGGATTTATAATTCATTTAATGTTATCTTCATTGAAAAACCTGCCTTTCTTTCAAAAATAAGGACATTTGTAAGTGGCCCCAAACTTTTGAACAATAGTGTCTACAACACATATGCATTTAGCCATCCACACAATGTAGAAGAAAACATGATTCCAACACATTAGCTTCAAAAACAAACTCTTGCTGTCTGTTAAATCCCACCCTCTGACAGGTGTCGTTGTACCAGACAATCAGTGTCATTCTCTTTACCTGTCAATAGAAACAGTGAAGAAACACAAGGAGGGAAGCCAAAACTATTCCTCTTCTAGCTCACTCTGACACTGCTGAAACTGCAGCAATTTTAGAGTCACAGACAGACAAAACACAGACAAACCTCTGATGAGCTACTCTGGTATATTTATAATAACTTTATTTACGTAGCACCCTTAAGAACAGCGTTCACAAGGTGCTTTGACAGCGAGCTTTAAAGAAAAGAAAAAAAATCTTAAAATCAGTTCTAAAACCAACAGGGAGCCAGTGGAGGGAAGCCAGGATAGGTGTGATGTGTTGTGGTCTGTTAAAGCTGCTGGACGAGTTGGAGGCGGCAGAGGATCTTCACAGGAATGCCAGAAAGGAGGAAGTTACAGTAATTGAGTCAGGAAAAGATGAGTGTATGCATAAGTTTTTCCAGAGCATTGACTTCATCTAGGAGATTGTTCAGATTTAGAGGAAGCAAGACTGGATAACTTTTTTGAGATGGGGAGCAAAACTGTGGTCTGGGTCAAATAAAACGTCGAGGTTTCTGACAATGAGCTCTACGTTGGTGGATAATGGACTGAGACCGACTGTGTAAGTTTGGAGGGTGAAAAAGCAATCCTTCAGATTTTGATTTATTTTTTTTTGCACGCATCTCCAAAACAATCCATAATGCATGACTCATAAAAGGAACTCTAAGTCACTTTTTCTCGGCCCTCAGCGAGATGAATGAGGAGAATCTTCTCTCTCCTCCAGGACAAAGACTCGTGCAGGAATCTGGGTCAGAGCTTAACCCCCTGCTGGTACTCAGTCGTCAGCGCCCAGCTCCTTCTCATTCAGCTCAGGGCTTGCTGGAGCTCCGAGTGCAGCTCTTTTCCCCGCGAACGCTGCCAGAAATCTGCTTGGCGAGAGAAGGATGCTCTGAAAAACAAGTCAAACACAGTAAACATGTCGTTCCGCTCGGTCCGGGCCAATCAGTAACAAATATGTCACCTTGTTTTCAGCTCTAAGTGCTCCTCCAGCACAGCGGCGTCGTTCTGATCGACATCATTTACTCCAGTTTAGTCAAAAGCAGATCAGTGGTGTCAGGCTTTCTGTGTGGCATGTGGAGAGGCGATGAATAATGTATGGAGGGAGGAATCCTTCGTTTTCAGCTTCCTTTTTTTGTTTGTTTGTTTCAAAAGCTGAGATGCTGTCTTGTTTTTCCAATGACTCATTGCATATTTGTATAATTCTTAGTGGGAATTAAACCCATGTCCTGTAAGGAGTAAAATTAGTAGTATTTCTGTGGAACAATAATCATGTACAAGCCTCTTATTTAAACCTGCTATAAACTGTTTAGCACCAAGGAGAATAGAAGAATAACTCCTAGCTCTTTGTGTAAGCTGACGCACACAAAGTCCTCGCACATATTCACCTTGTTAAGTTGTTTTGCTGAACGTCTTTGCTCAGGTTGACAGGAAGCATCATTAACAACACACTGCAGTGGTGTTTATCTGATACATGTAAACCCAATATTCTGCCTCCCTTTAGCTCTGTTTGGGTCTCCACCAACTCCCAAGAAAAGTAGATTGCTCTTTAGCTGCTAGAATTTCCACTTTTGTCCAGTTTTACGAATATGTACCTCAATAATGGTCAATAGTTGAACCAGCTGGACATGACCTGGTGCCTTACTAACAAGGAAACCCAACATACAGTCATATGCATGGCTTAGAGCTAGTTTCTTGCACTCCAAGCAAAGGTGTTGTTGGCTAATTTATGTGGTGCAAGGTTCAATGCTAAGAAGTTGGTAATTATTTGTGCACAATGATAAGTGCAAATTTCATGCAGTGCAGGAATAAGCTGTAGGAACAGTGACATCTTTTCACTTTTTGTAAGTAGATGCCCAGTAAACAGCCGGTTATTTACACATCCAACAGCCACAGAGCAGCATGATCATTAATTTGGAGTTGTGTTTAACACCATCTAACAGATGTAAGTACTGTATTCACTCTGTTTTAGCTCTGGTTTTGGTCTCTACCTACTCCTAAGATAGATTTCTGACTCTTTAGCTGCTAGAATTTCCACTTTAGTCCATGTACCTGTGCATGCGAGACCCACAAAACCCAAACTAAAACCAATCGATTACCCAATAATCTCAGAATCAGTTTCACAGCTGGCCTGATGCCTTATTAGCAAGATGACCCAACTTACAATCAAATGCATGAGCTCAGAGCTAGCTCTTTGAATGGTAAGCAAAGGTGTTGTCGGGTAATTGTTGCAGTGCAAGGTATAGTCTTGTATTCACTGTCTTTTAGCTCCGGTTTTGGTCTCTACCTAGTCCTCAGGGGAAATATTTGTCTTCTTAGCAGCTGAAGCTTCCTTCTCTTCACCAGCTTATCTCAGGTCTGTTGTTTGGCGTTGAGCAGGCAGAAAATGAGAAAAATCCCAGCCAAGGAGCTGAAACTCTCAGTAAAGCTTCATAAAACTGAGGGGAACAGCTACTTGACAGGGCAGAAAAAGGAAGCAGGAATCCACAAGTCTGTTGTGCTGTGTGTTTGTTTAACTGATGTTTTTGTACACATTAGGAGGGGAATCCATGCATGTGTGTCCTCTTGTGTTGTCCTCAACCACTGGAGAACATGCAGCTGAGACTCTGTTGCCTCCTACTGGTGGTTTCTAGAAACAAACAACTAACAGAATTCATGTGACTCCTTCTTTACGTTCATCTGTCAACCAAAACAACTGCAGGTGTGTGTTTTTCATGTCATAAACAATAAACTTCTCCTCTAAAGGTTAGATTTAGATTTACATGCTGCAGGGTTTGTTTTATACCTTCAACACCTGCTGCTGATTTACATCTCTTCTTCCCAGAAAACCTGACAGAGTGTCTGAAGGGTCAGCATCTCTTTCTCTCTCTGCATGTGTGTGTGTGTGTGTGTGTGTGTGTGTGTGTGTGATGAACCAGTGATGACTTGGAGTCCTTGACAGCAAACAGAGGCGTCCACTTTCTACTTGTGAACGGCCGTAGAGAGGCGGCTGCAATCAGTGCTCCATCGTCCCTCCTCTGCTGTGATTACTGCTGTGATTATGACGCCAAACTATAACCTCCAGAGTGTGTGTGCGTGTGTGTGTGTGTGTGAGTGTGTGTGTGTGTGTGTGTGTGTGTGTGTGTGTGTGTGTGTGTGTGTGTGTGTGTGTGTGTGTGTGTGTGTGTGTGTGTGTGTGTGTGTGTGTGTGTGTGTGTGTTTGACAGACAAAAGGCCAATAGACAGAAGGTGCAATAGGAAGAGAATGGGATGAGACTGCAGAGAAGCTGTCTGTCATTGAAAAGCCATTTGAGAGAGCTGTTAGCATGTTGAAACTGCTAATGATGTGAAGTACGGAGCTGGAAAATGAGCACTGCAGAGCTCAGATGAATTCATTTGTTCTCCTTTTCTGTCTTGTATTTGCACATAAATTCTGCATGACCTGTATGTATATATTAAGGAATAAAAGTGGTATTTAGTTTCTTTCTATCTTCAAGAAACACATTTGTCTGACTGAAGGCAGAAGCAGAATTCTGCACCATGAACATCCTGCATTGTTCACCTTTATGACTAACTAGTGGGGAGCTGCACATGTGAATACATGAAGCTTACAGATCCTAGACCAGGGGTGTTAAACTCATTTTTGTTCAGGGGCCACATTCAGCCCAGTTTGATCTCCAGTGACCAGTAAAATCACAGTGTAATAACCTGTAAATAACCACAACTCCAAATGTTTCTGTTATGATCCTGCTCCAGCTCCTGCCCTTCTTCCCCTTCTTCCTCTTTTTCCTCCTTTCTCCCTTGGGTCCTGATCTGTTTCTGTTTTGACCTGTCTCTCTCTGTCTCCCTGTCTCTCTCCCTCCTGTCTCTCTCTGTCTCCCTGTCTCTCTCCCTCCTGTCTCTCGCTGTCTCCCTGTCTCCCTGTCTGTCTCCCTGTCTCTCTCTGTCTCCCTGTCTCTCTCCCTCCTGTCTCTCGCTGTCTCCCTGTCTCCCTGTCTGTCTCCCTGTCTCTCTCTGTCTCCCTGTCTCTCTCCCTCTTGTCTCTCGCTGTCTCCCTGTCTCTCTCCCTCCTGTCTCCCTGTCTGTCTCCCTGTCTCTCTCTGTCTCCCTGTCTGTCTCCCTCCTGCTCTTCCTGCTTCACCTGCCTGCATTCTGCCATCAGCTGATTACTGCAATGAGTGTCAGCTGCAGTAATCAGTTCACTCAGAACACTTGTTCACAATCACCTGTTGCACCTCTTGCAGTATAAAGCTCAGTTCATTCAGTTTCACCTTGCTGGATCATAAAGACTCTGTTCCCCCTCCTGGATTTCTCTCACATGGACTGAGTTCTTTTTCCAGATTCTCACCTGCCCTGCTTCAGTCTCCAGCCTGCCATAGCTCCACCTGGACTTTTGTCACCCTCATTCCCAGATAACTGTTGCTCCTCTCTGTCTTCAGCTTTCTGTCTGCCTACCTTGACCTGTTGGTTTTGTTTTACCCCTGGTTTTGTAAGTACTTCGTTTTGTTGCCTGGTTCAGTTATCCCTGTTTTGTAGGTCTTGTAGTGTAGCTTCTTTTAGTATTAGATTTGGTTTAGTTTTCTCCTGGTTGGTTTTTTCTTTTTGTATTGGTTTAGTTCCTATTTTGTTAAAATAAAAGCTGTTTCTATTCACCACCTGTCTGCCATATCAGTGCCTGGGTTCTCCAACCCTCCTGTAACCGTTTCCTTTGCTTTAGTGCAAAAAAAGTACATTCAGAAAATGTTCACATTTAAGGAGTTATCATTTTTCAAAACATTATGAACAACCTGAAATTTCTGAAGAAAAAATAAGTTCACTTTCAGCAACATTATGCCTCAGTTTATCATTTACACATTACAACTTCCAGATCAGAGTTTCTACAAAGACACAAAACATTTAATGACCGGTATCTGGAACTGAATGATATAGTATTTTCTTTTATGATCAAAGTGACAAAAACAGCAAGAACATGACAAAATATTGCCAAAATGAGATGCAAATGACAAAAACAAGACACAAAGCAACAAAAGCAAGAAACAAAATGACAAAAAACTGCACAAATGACGCTAAGCAAAACAGAGACAAAAAATAGCCCAAAAAGTTGTAAAGCAACAAAAAATGGACAAAAATGAGACAAAACTACACAAAGGACACAAATGAGACAAGAAAGACAAACGCAAAACGATAAAAACAATAGAACAATGAATAAAGCAAAACACAAAATGACAAAAAATTGAGACAAAAAACATGAGACAGGAAAAGACAAAAACAACAAAAACAAGACAAAATATTACAAAAATGAGACACAAGATGACAAAAGAATAATCTAGTATTTTACTTTATGATCAAAACAACTTGTCATGGTCTAGAAATCATTTTAAATTGATAGATTTATAAATTTACAATGTGCAGTTAATGTCTTCTCTGTCATTTTTACGTGGGCCAGATTGGACCCTCTGGTGGACCGGTTTTGGATCGCAGACCGCATGTTTGTCACCCCTGCTTTAAAGGCTCCATATTGTGCTATACTGATATCAGAATGTTTTACTCTATAAACTCCATTACAATTCAGTGTCGGTAGGACTGGACATGCTACACAAGATTATTGTAGGAAAGAATAAAAAATAAATGAATAGGCGTCACAGAAACCTGATCAGGGTCTTTTGATGTCATCGTACTGTTTGTTCTGCACGGCCGCTGAACACAACACAAATTGATCTTTGTTGTCACCAAAACCTGCCAGATAAAAAGCATTTTTTTCAAAAGTGTTATGCTGCAGTGCACACACACTCACACACAATACACAAATTTATTCTAGCAGTGTCACCTTTGGGTGTTCCATATCAGTCGGGATTTAAAGAAAGGAGCAGAGATCAGGAGAGAGCAGCCGATAAAAACCATTTCTCTGCTCGGCTCGCAGTTACACAGTTTTGGGGATAAGAAATGTCTGAAAGGTGTAATCAGTTCTCTCAGCTTACAGAGCAGCCAGTGGAAGATACAACACAGCTAAAAAATATGACATGGAAATGGCTTGAATCCTAATTTAGGCTTGAGAAACGAACTCTAGTTTTACTGTTTCAGTCGACTTACTGACTTCTTTTGTAGGAGACATCATCTGACAGGACAAGATTCTGGAAAAAATGCCTTTAACTTTGAAACATTAACAGGTTTAAGAGTTAGAAACCAAAAATGTCTCCTCAAAAGGTGCATTCACTTATTGTTATTTCAATAACAATGACTCAGACAAGAACCTCCACAGTCTGAAAGACAGTTCTGGTGAATTAGAGTGAGTTGATGTCTGAGGGAAACTTTGACATTAGCACGTCTGAAATGGCAGAATGACAGAATTCAAGAGATATTTAAGCAGAAAATGCGCATTTGCAAGTTTATAATTATATTTTTGGGGTCTGCTAGAACATCTTTTCAACCCTTAATGTTCCAAAACCAGTATTTTTCCGAGATGCAGCACTTTTTCTCATCCTCCATCTGAAACGCTTTATTTACGAGACATTCCTCAACTACTAAACTGCATTTTCACTTCCATCTGTTGTCTTTTTTTAAAAAAATCTCCAAAATTACACCATTTATCAGAGCCATAAACTGTCAAAAAAATTGAAAGAATCGTGGGAATTTAAACTAATCCTATGTTCAGTGCACTTCCATTCGGAAAATTAATCAAATCTAAATTTAGAAGAGGAATATTTCGCCAAAATCACTTCATTCTACTTGAGAAATTAACCAAAAAAACATAAAATCTGTAAAAATCTAACATCTTGACTTGGTTGACACGTTCACAGTGATTGTTTAGGTAACTACTGGTTGGAAGCTTGGTTAAGTTTACGCAACAAAAGTACATTGTTAGGTTTAGATAAGTTTCTTGGTTTGGGTTCAATCAACTGACAGGTTCATTTTGGAGACGCTTTTATCCAAAGCAACGTATTTTCCATTAGCAGCTACTCGGCTCAACTCTACTCGGTTTGTGAGGTTTTCCATCAGGATGTAGTACCTGGCTCCAGGTACTATTTTAGTACCTACCTGGGGTTCCAAGTCCAGTCGAGCCGATAATGTGACGACTACAGAGTGCAGGTCACTGATTGGACAGGGAGTGATGACACACGACAGCGACTCCTGCAAGAAAACTGGTGAGTGTTTTATGAGTTCAAGAAACTTTTACATTATTTATCCCATTGGTGGCAAGCTCACTTTAAACAAACACGTATATTTTGAAAGGAACGTTGTTGTCTCCTGTAAAACTGCTTTTCTTTCAACAATAAGGACATTTCTAAGTGACCCCAGACTTTTGAACGGTATACAAACAGCAATATGCTGTAGCAAAGTTTGATTTTCTGGAACTATTTCCAGCTTCCAAAGATCAAACTGATGCTGTTTCATCACCAAAACAGGACAGTAAACATCGGTTCTGCCAGAACACCAGCAGGGTGACATTTATTCCAGCCAAAAATCGAAGATAACTCCACTCTGCTGCTGTTTTTGAGCTCTGCAGTAACAACAGATAATGCTGTCGATATTTCAAAACTCTGTAATTATCTCCCAAATCATGTGACACAAAGAGATTATAAGAGCAACCTTTTGTCTCCTCTTTCCTTCTACATCTGCAAATACATGGCCATCATATTTTTACTGTTAAATTCACCCCAGAGTGATTTAAAATATGGTGTTAAAATGCAAACTGCATCAGACTCTGTCCAGATAATAAACGATGAGGTCACCGTCCTGCTTTTAAACCTGCTGTTTGTCTGCATTCTGCATATTTGCATTCTGTCCTCATAGTGATTTAAGTTTTTCAGATTAATCATTTCTGGTGAGTCGACAAACTAACAGAGGGGATCTGACCTCACTGGAAAAACTGCAGCAGTGGTAAAACATTTTTAATTTTCCCACATTTACCAGACAGTGACAATCCCACAAAGTCTGTCTGTCTTTAAAATTTGTAATTTGATTTCCAGAGCACGTCTCACTGTACTAAAACAGTATCATTGTGTTTTGCATAAAAATACAGCAACAAAAATTCAGAATCTCAGAAGACTCAGACTGAAGGTTTGTTAGAATGCACTGGCATTAAAAAGTTCGGGGTCACCTAGAAATGTCCTTATTTCTGGAAAAAAAAGAGCTTTTTCTCAATAAATATAACATACAATACAATGATAATTAATTATAGTAAAATAGTAATAATAGTAATTAATTATTATTATTATTATTATTATTATTATTATTATTATTATATTATTATTATTATTATTATTATTATTATTATTATTATTATTATTATTATTATTATTATTATTATTATTATTATTATTATTGTTATTATTATTATTATTATTGTTATTATTACTATAGCATGTGGAGCCCCCATTTTCCCCCCAGTATTGGAGAATTGCTGTACATGTTCATCCAGTTTTTTTAAACAAATATTAATAGTTTTAGAATGATCCCTAAACTTTACACTTCTAGTCTTGAAGTATTTAATTGGTCCTGTTTTCGAAGCTCACAGAGCCAGTGAGTCATTCCTCTAATGACCTCCAGATTTAGCTTAAATCATATTTAAAGGCTGACTCTGGGTCTGCTGTAATAAAAACTGTGGATGCTCCTTAAGGGAGAGTTTCTGTTCTGCTGTTCTGCTCTCATAAAGTTTAGGAGAGAGTTTTAGATAGACTTTGCCTCAGGTTGCATCAGCTTTTGCATTAATGTTAGACGTGTGAGACAAGGTTCATTAAATCTAAAATATTTGGACACAAACACTGCAGGAGGGAGTTTCGTTCATGTATGTGGTGACAGGAGAACAGTTCAACCAGCTCTCTGCAGTAACTGTGTGTTGGAGATAGAATAGTGCTTGTTAATATAAAAATGTTATGAATGCGGCTTAAATACCACTGAGCCTCTGGAAGAGCAGCAGTTACAGTCATGACATTTAGTTTTCTGCCTCTTTTACTGACAAAAAGACAATCTGAAGACACACTGACCTTTATGACATTTACTGTTTGCAGACAAAAAGACGCGAGGATGGACGGAAACAGAGAATCTCTCAGTGTTACACTTTCCACACCACCAGAACTAATGGTGACATTAGCCACATTAGCAGTATAGCATGCTAACACTCATGCTTTGTTTTCTGATGAGGGGACATCACTACCAGAGATTAAAGTAATCCACTGGCTGTTCTGTCCATTACATGCTGGGAGTGCATGGAGACTCTTGAGTTCACACTTTCCTGTGCTAACATCAAAGCTAATGGTGACGTTAGCCACATTAGCTGCACAACATGCTAACACTGGATCTGCAGTTCTTCCGACAATTCTATTTACGTTTATATTTTTAGGTCATACTTTTCTACTCATGTTTATATTTTTAGGACATATTTTTATACTTATGTTTATATTTTTAGGTCATACTTTTCTACTTATGTTGATATTTTATGACACGTTTTTCTACAATTTTTAAAAAATGCTTTCAAGACATTTTTCTATTTTCGTTTATATTTTTCGACATATTTTTCTATAATTTTTAAAATATATTTTTATGACATTTTTTTAGTTATGTTTAAGTTTTCATGACATATTTTTCTACTTTTGTTTATGTTTTTTCAACATATTTTTGTACTTATGTTTATATTTTTAGGACATGTTTTTCTGCTTATGATTATATTTTTCCAACATATTTTTCTATCTATGTTGATATTTTTAGCACATATTTTTGCACTTATGTATGTATATTTTTAGGGCATATTTTTCTACTTTTGTTTATATTTTTAGGACATATTTTTCTACTTTTGCTTATATTTTTAGGACATATTCTCTGTACTTAAATATATTTTTAGATCATATTTTTCTACTTTTGTTTACATTTTTAGGTCATATTTTTCTACTTCCGTTTATATCTTAGGACGTATTTTTTTCTCTTATGTTTATCTGTTATTTTTTGTGGTGTAGACCTTGAATGGGAGCAACTGTAAGACATTTAGCTACAATGTGATTTAAACCTGCCAATACTGTATCAATATATTGATGTTATACTGCAACACACAGTATTCTGTTATCACATGGTTTAGTGAGCTTCTTGTTAAAGCTTCTCTGATTTACAGTTATTTTGTCAATACCGAAATTTATAGAACAGCGGAAATCTCATTTTATAGACGAAGTTGTCCCATTGTTTATTTCCGGGTCAGCAGGTAAGGGGTCCTGAAAAGCCACGCCTACAAAACACCTGTCTCAGACACGCTGCTATCACCAGTTGATCGGAACACCTGTCTGAACCCAGGACTTATCTTTAAGCTGGACACCTGAACTGACACCGTGGTGAAATGTATCGTTTGTGTTCATGTAGCTCACCTGGACGCCCCGCCGGTACTTCCGCCGGTGACGTGGCTCAGTTTCCCGCTACTTCCACACACCTGGATGCTCCACAGCAGCGTGGCTCAGCCGGTGTGTCGGTAAACCGGTAAAGTTACCTGCGTCCTTCTGCTCACCTGTCGGATTTAAATGGATTTAGAGAGACTGAAGCGCATTTCCAGGAAAAACTGTGAGTAGACCAAATTTTACTTCATTTATTGATGTATTTATTCGCTTTTTAAGCAAACGTCGGCGTCCATGTGTTGAGTTTTCTTTGGTGTTTCAGAAACTTCCTTGCTCGGATTTTTGGCTGGATTACTGTGAAAATAGGGAGTGGATTGTTTGAGTTTATTGGAGAAAGACAGGAGTGCTATTTCTTTGTTATAGAACCTAATTTGTTGTAAATGGACAGAAGTAATAACTTTATTTATTTATTTCCCTTAAGAACACTTTTCACAAGGTGCTTTGACAGTCAGAACATGGCATAAATAGAAAAAATTACAACAATAAGTTAAATGAATAATTAATTCATATATAACAAAGGAGCTGGGCAGTTTAAGGATTGAAGATTAAAGTTACAAAATTAAAAAAATAAGAATTAAAGGTCACACCAAAGAACTAGGCAGCTAAAAAAAATTTTAAAAGCCGGAGAGAACATACAAAATAAATGTTAAATAGTACATAAGTACGGACAGAAAAGTTTATTTAGTTATTGGGGTAAAATGATTGTCTTGCTGTGATTTATATTAAATTATTCACCTTTATTTTGTTCTGGGTAACTGCTTGTATTTCTGAGTATTTAATTCATTTTCTCACATTATCAGCCTCTAATTATTTTAGATTTTTGGTGATTTTTACATGAGACCTGGAGAATGAAGAATGAATGGTGATGATGAGTTCAAGGACCATCTGAAAGTTGAAAATTTAACAATTCTTTCTGCAAGCAGGCCATTTTTAAAAAGATAACCTGCCTTCCAAATCCTTATGTTTAGTATTTAGTAAATGATGTTATCCAGAGATATTTATTACTATTTTAACCTTTGTGGGGTTTGATATTCAGCCTCCTTCGTTAAAACAGTCCTGTCTACTTCCTGCTATAGATCATCTCCTGACCAATCACCTCATCCCATTATTCTGTGTTCATGTTGTTTTGATTGTCAAAGTATTCTGCATTTATTTAAACTCAGGATTAGACCTAATCGCTGTATTTCTAGTTTTCATTGAGCCTTAACTTTGTGGACAGGTGGGATTAATATGATTATTATTATTATTATTATTATTATTATTATTATTATTATTATTATCATTATTATTATACTGTAGTGTTTCCTGGTCCTGACAGTATTTTGAATTAAGACAGTTTTCATCTTTTCTGAAAAGGTGTGTTGTGTTTTCGTGGGTAATGACTTCCCTGCGCTTTAGCTGGTATCTAGCAGAGTTTATTGTTTTTGCTTTAACATTAATTCCTTGTTAATGATTTTAATTTTCTCAAGACTAATCCAAAAAACAGTGAAGTTGGGGTGATGAGTCTAAATCTAATGTTCTACAATCGTTCCAGTTTCAACTTCAGCACTGAATTCTTAACTTTCTTGGACTGAATCATGGTTGAGAAAGTTGAATAGTAAATTTTTGAAATTCCAAATTGGTGCTTTAAAGAACTGTGATTCTGTATTTTTGAATCAAATACCATTTTTGCTTTATTGCATGTATGTCTGGATTACCACCAATGATGCCTCTAAAAAACATCATATTTTAGGCTGGTTTCCATCATTTGTGATTCAAATAGTTTAATTTAATGTCAAAATGCTCAGTTAACACGCTACAAGACATTCTGGAGACAAGGGAGACTTTGATTAATTTGTTTCAAAGAGGCACAAAATTTAAATACAATCAATAATTAGACGTAAAGCATGATGAACTAAAAAGGCGTATAACTTAAGCCAAAACCACAAAATCTGTGCTTGTAGTAGGATCACAGTCATGTGATCATCAGCAGGCAGCTGATGTAGTGTTCACTTGTTGTCATGGTTACAGTGATGCTGTGCCGCTATCTGGCAATGATACAGAAATCTTTAACCAATCCGTGGATCCAGACTATAAGCTGCATCACTGCCAGAATCTAATCACTTGGTCCTTGTGTCATTTCTGACCTTCAATGAAAATTTTATCCAAGTCTGTTAGACTGTTTTTGAATAATCTTACGAACAGACAGACAGACAGACAGACAGACCAATGCTGATCGTCATATAACTCCACTGCTTTCCTTGGCGGAGGAACTATTCTTACAGATATTTGCCATTATATGAAAGTAAAATTCTGTATATTTCAGGATTGTAAAAATGGTAAACATTTTCAAACAGTTAATTTACATATTTTCTTAGTTTTGTTAAATTACACATAATATTTAGAAAAATCACAGAAAATAAGAATTAATTTACATGGTGACTGGAAGAAAAACAAGCCAAAAATCCACACCAAAGATATGTATTTTTAACATTTTATTGATTTAGTTAAATTTAGAACACAACCCCTGATAACACACAACAACTGTGCAGAAGTAGAATTGCAAATTTTGAATTAAGAGGAACTTTTCAATTTAAAAAAAAAAAAATCCATTTGCATTCACTATCAATATGTAGGGTTAAACTAATGGGAGCGTTTGTATGAGGATTTAACAATGAGTACAACTATAAAACACTTTGAAAGCAAAAAGATGCATTCAGAAATATAATAATGTGGAAAAATAAATGTGTAAACAAGGAATAAATGTAGACAGTTTGATGTAATAGTAAGATATGAGACACAGATACGTGGTGGGTTAATGAGTTCATCCTACTGGTTTTCAGGCATTATTTTAGATTTTGCTTTGTTTTTGGGGGGTCGGAGTCACTTTATGATGCTGTTGCATGTCTGAAATAAATGAAATGAGAATAAAAAGCTTTTGGAAATTTACTGACGAAATGCAAAGTCCAGGTTTAATTCAGTCCGACTCTCTGCAGCCTAAATCTCCAACACTGTGAGGTTTTTACATCTCAGTCGTGCACTGAGTCGCTGTGATGCTGCACTTTAAACTGAACCCCTGAACCCATCCAAACACCTGTGAGGTTCAGGTTGGTCCATCTGTTTCAACTCCAGCACTCGCTGAAGATGAAAGGAGCACGCAGCAGCAGCATACTGTATTTGGTTGATTCCTCCCCCTTTTTTCCAACACAACAGTAAAAAAACAGAGAATCTCCCTTCTGTCTTTGTTTTCCCGCCTTAAATTTTGCTTTTACTTCATCAAGAAGCTTCTGTGGCGTCGCCCTCGGCCTCCTCACTGTAGATTCTCTGCCAAAAGATGCATTAACTGGAAGCTTGTTCTGTTGTTGAAGTTACTGTAAGTTCCCCAAATACAAAACATAAATGTACAGTTTCACTTTTAACCCGCTGAACCTGAAAACCAGCCAGTGGGTTTGAAAGGGATTACAGCATTTATCAGACCCACAAACTGTAAAAACAGAAGAGAAAAAGTTCCGGTTTTCAACTTTCAGATGGTCCTTGAACTCATCTTGTGTTGTGTGGTGCTCTGTCAGTAAACGTATTTCAGTAAAAGCTACAAATTATGATGTTTAATCAAAATCCCTTCATCCTTCATGTCTCATTTAATATTTACTTGAAGTTGACAATGTGACAAAATCCACAAAGTGACCTTGCGCTGAGCACAGGACAATTTCAAATTCTGTCCTCATAATATTTTTAATATGAATTAAAGTGATGCAAATCTCTCCTTTTCCCTCAGGAATTATTGCCAATAATAGTATTCTGAGAATTTTTTTCATTGCAGTAAATCAGATTACAGAAGGAAGAGGTGGGTATGAGGAAACTTTAAGGGGTTTTCTGTCCATAAAGACCTCACTAAATAAAATCTATAATCAAAGAAATTCCCATATAAGTATTTGCATTTCTAATAGAAGCTACTTTTTGTAGCTGCTTTTCTGTGTTAATGGCACAAAACATCACTAAAAATAGAAATATTTGGTGTCAAATGGATTCAGAAAGTCCTCATCTTTGCACAAATAGCATCAATTTTCTTTCCTATATTTTTTGCACAGCAGCAGTTCAAACACATGTTGTCCTGCTGTAAATCAGGTCTGGCAGCAATTTAACAATGACAGTTACAGGAAGCTGCAGAAATAAATCTTTCATTTATTGACTTTAAATGACGACTGCTCTGCAACAACTTCAGGTTTTCTGACACTTTTAACAAAAAAATGACTGAGTTTTGTGTCCATTAAGACCTCCTTCATGCAGATAATATAATCAAAGAAAATCAGGATTGTTCCCATAAAACCATTTGTATTTCAATTACAATCTCCTTTTTAAAGCTGCTTTTTTTGCAATAATTGCAAATTCTGCCTGTGTTATCCATGTGTACGTTATGTACGAATATCGAATCACATGACCTTCCTTGTATCATTTCTGATGGATAAGTCCTGATAAGTCCTCAGTGGTGGATTTGTAGTAGGATCACAATCATGTGATCATCAGCAGGTAGCTGATGTAGTGTTCACTTGTTGTCATGGTTACAGTGATGCTGTGCAGCTATCTGGCAATGATACAGAAATCTTTAATAAATCCATGGATCCAGACTATAAGCAGCATCACTGTTAAAATCTAATCACTTGGTCTTTGTGTCATTTCTGACCTTCCCTGAAAATTTCATCCAAATCTGTTAGTCTGTTTTTGAGTAATGTTGCTAACAGACAGACAGGCAGACAGGCAGACAGACAGACAGACAGACAGGCAGGCAGACAGACAGACAGGCAGACAGACAGGCAGACAGGCAGACGGACAGGCAGGCAGGCAGGCAGACAGGCAGGCAGGCAGGCAGGCAGGCAGGCAGACAGACAGGCAGACAGAAAGACAGGCAGACAGACAGGCAGACAGGCGCCGATCGTCACATACCTCCACTTCATTCCTTGGCAGAGTAATTATATAACCAGAAATATAAGCAGATAACCTGGCAACAGGTTTGAAAGGCATCTTGGGTTTTTTTTTGTTTGTTTGTTTTTTTTTTTGTTAAATCACTAAAATGACGCTATTTATCAGAGCCGGAATCAGAAAAAAAAATCATCCAATTTTTACATTTCCAGCTGTCCTTGAACTAACTGTGTGTGGTTATATCAGAAAAATTATACAAATTTTGGCTTAAAATTGGGATATTTAATCAAAATCACCTTATTCCCCATGTCGCATTTAAAAATTCACCAAAATTCAGGTTTGCTATAACCAGGTCCTGCAAAAAAAAAAAAAAGCAAAACAATTCAGCACTTGTCTGCATAACCAGGAGCCCATGACTGAATAGTTTTTCCTTTTCTTGTTTTAGTAACACGGTCATTGCATTCAATTTTTTGGAGAGCTGGCAAAAGCCTCTGAGAACAACTGCAGAAAATCAGCATCCTCAGATGGAAGGAGTCAGGTGGTTTATCAGTGAGTTTCTAAAATCCTCTCCATCCTGCATGAGTTTCTGCTTTGATTGTAGCTTTTAATAACCACAAACATGTTTCCTTTGGTTCCTTTCGTCAAGATTTAATACAGCAGCATTTAATTGTACTCAGGGTTTCACCTCCTGGTTGCATTTCTAATTTTCACTGAGCTGTAAATGAGCCACAATGGACAGTTGGGATTAATATGTTTATTAAATTGCAGTGGTTCCTGCTCCTGACAGCCTTTTCAGCTCTTTAGCGATTTTCATCGATATAACTGTGAAAAAAACATTTTGTTTTGTTGCAAATGCAAACAGATTGAATCTTTTCTTAAGTGGTTTGTTGTTGCGTTTCTCTGATTAATAACTTGCTGGTATTAAGAAAGGCTTATTATTCTCTGCTTTAGCATTAATTCCTTATTAATGACTTCCATTTTCTCAAGACTGAGGAACAGTGAGGGTGGTGAGGGGAAATCTGATGTTCCACAAGCTGACTAGTTTAGATTACTTTTGGTTTTTGATTCATTTTGGAGCCAGGCATGATTAGGAAACTTCAAGAGTAATCTTGCATCTCATAAACTAACCTGTTACCAAACTAACTGGTAGTTTAACAGACCTTGATTATGCATTTTAGCCAAATAAGAAGAATACTTGCTTAAATCTACACCCTAACCATTTAAAAGTTTGGGGTCAACCAGACAATTTCACGTTTTCCATGAAAACTCACACTTTTATCCATGTACTAACATAACTGCACAAGTGTTTTCTAATCATCAATGAGCCTTTCAACACCATTAGCTAACACAATGTAGCATTAGAACACAGGAGTGATGGTTGCTGGAAATGTTCCTCTGTACCTCTATGGAGATATTCCCTTAAAAATCAGCTGTTTCCAGCTAAAATAGTCATTTACCACATTAACAATGTCTAGGCTGGATTTATCTTTCATTTAATGTTATCTTTATTGAAAAAAATGCTTTTCTTTCAAAAATAAGGACATTTCTAAGTGACCCCAAACTTTTGAACGATAATGTATGACTGGATTACCACCAATGATGCTTCCAAAAATACTGTCAGGTTTTAAGTTGGTTTCTACCTTTTGGGCTGCCAGTAACTCCACTTAATTTCAAAATACTAAGAAAATAAGATCTAATGCCATCCATCCAACCGAAGGAACACTTCAATGAAAATTATTTCACCTAATGAGTGCCTTCCAATTCTAATACTACCAATATATCATGTATATCTGAGCATATCATGAAATATAGAATATAGGTCAGTCTGTGATTTTACACATTTGTTATTTCTTACCCAATAATAAGTTCTGTAAAATATTTTTGACTGACTTTTGAGGATTTCATGTGTTTTCAGACCTGGGAATTCTTGTAATTTCATGCTCAGAAAACCCCCGTCTTACCTGTAAAGTGATTTTAAAGGTTCAATATCTCTACAAATATAACTCACAGAGGCATGAAATCTGGTGAGGCTGGAGACAAAAGTGTTTTCTGTAGATCTAAATGACTGAATGGCTCCAGCAGAGACCAAAGTTTTAATTGTTGGCCTTAAAAATAGAAAAAAGTGCACATTTTTCAAGCAATGATATTATTGGGCCCATGGATGGATCCATGTTTTCTACTAAAATTACAGTCTTTGGTTGACATTTCACCAACTTTTGAGGCCTCTGTGGCAAGTATTACAAGCTAACATACCAGTTTTTTCCTTTGTTGACATGTCAAAATGGTGATGTTCACCACAAAAACTGGTAGTCATATGTTTTCACTGTGTATTTTAAGTTACAAGTTGTTTCTGTGTTGTCTTCATGTTAAAATTTAACAACGAATAAGGCTTACAATGGGTTTTAAGATGATTTTTTTAGGCTTCCCAGGTCGGAAAACATATGAAATCCTTAAAATCAAGCCAAAAAATATTTTACAGAACTTAATTTTGGGTTGCAAATAATAAATAAGTAAAACCTGAACACAATCTGAGACAGTACAGCTACATACTTGTGGAATTCTTTCTGATCTGACATGCACCAACTCATAGTATTTCAAGTGTTGTATCTTGTAGTATGCAAGCCAGCATGTTTTTCTGACCATTCTGACCCACAATCCTCTGCACAGTGGCAGCTCCATTACATACGTCACTGTGTCTGCATGAGTATTGAACAACCAATAGATCACAGGCTGCAAACAGCTTGTTTTGCACGACAGGCTGCAACAGATATGAGCAAGAAATATGCAATTCTGTGTCAAAAGAGTGCAGGGGAGTCAAACTTATTGTAGTTCAGGTCCATATTCAGCCCAATTTGATCTCAAGTGGGCCGGACCAGTAAAATCACAGCATAATAACCTATAAATAACAGTAACTCCATTGTTTTGCCCTTGTTTTGGTGCAAAAAAAGTACATTCAGAAATTTTTCACATTTAAGGAATTATCTTTTTACAAAATATCATGAGCAACCTAATATTTCTTGAGAAAAAATTAGTTCAATTTCCAAAATAATATGCATCAGTTTATCATTTACACATTACAGATCACAGAGTTTCTACAAAGACACAAAACATTTAGTCACAGCTATCTGGGACTGAATGATGTAGTATTTTACTTTATTATCAAAACGACAAAACATACAAAACATATATGACAAAATATTACAAAAATGAGACACAAAATGACAAAAATGGATAACGTGACACAAGCGAGACAAGAAAAAAGACAAAATGACAAAAATGAGACAAAAAACAACAAAAACAAGACAAAATATTACAAAGATGAGATGCAGAGACAATAGACAAACGACACAAGCAAGACAAAAAAGACACAAAACAACAAAAAACAATGAATAAAGGGAAACACAAAATGAGCGAGACAAAGAGGAAACACAACATGACAAAAACAAGAAACAAAACGACAAAAACATGAGACAAATGACAAAAATCCAACAAAAACAAGACAAAACACAACAAAAACGAGGCACAAAAGAACAATGAGCAATCTAGCATTTTACTTTATGAACAACTTGTCATGGTCTAAAAATTACTTTAAATTTATAGTTTTACAAATTTACAGTTTGCAGTTAATGTCTTCTCTGTAGTTTTTGCACTTTACAAAGTGGACCAGATTAGACTTTCTGGTGGGCCGGTTTTGGCCCACGGGTCGCATGTTTGACAGCCCTGATCAGTGTTTCCCAGCTGAATGCAACACTTTGTAATGGCAGCTGCAAGTATAACAGAAAACTGTGGCATTTGGAATGCAGTCAGAGTTTGCAGAGAAAGATGTGAGTTTGATCGGAAAGGTTGCTGCTGCAGCTACTATCTGTTGCTTCTCAGATGTCGGTTTGTCCTTGAACGCACCAACAGTGTCACGTTGCTGCTACCTTCACAAGGACAATACCAGACACTGAATCAGGATGTTAAAGTCAACATATCCTGCTTCTTCAATTCGTCCGTTGCTCAGATTGATTCGGTGACCCTGTGAAAAGCTGAAAAATATCTCTATTATAAAGGCTCACTTGATAAACTGCTAATTTATGGTAAAATGAAATGAAATGAAAGGCAGAAATACTAGAAATGCCAAACTTGCTTTTGACTTTTATCTGAATTCTGCAGCTTCCTCTTCTTTTAATTCTGTTCACAAAAGAAAACGGTTGGATTTCAACACTTCCGTCTCAGTTCGGGTTCCGTCTTCTCCACTGCCAAACAACTGAACATTTCATTACAGTTTGAGCCCATTTCACTGCAAACACTGACCTTCACCAGACTGTCCTTCAGCAGAGCCTCTGTGACCACCAAACTCACTCCTGAACTTTAACATCTTGACTGATTCATGAACTTTCTCGTGAAAAGAGCAGATTTTAACTTCACTCCCAGTGCAGATATTAAACAACAGAAACATTCAGTGGTTTAAGGTAATAAATAAGATTTAATATCTGACAAAGCTGTTCTTCTAAGTGTGTCAGGTGGTCTAATACCTAACTCTCAACTGCAAACACATAAATTCAACGAAATAATCCAACAGTTGCACAGAAAATAAACTTTAAATTTGGATAATAGTGAGTTTTAGCCGAAGCTCGGCTAAGTTTCTTAGTTGTGTTGAAGCTTTCTCCAGGTCTCAAAAAGCTGCAAGACTATAAAGTCCAAATCAATCAACATGGAGGACAAGTTTGATTACTTATGTCAATGTTTATGCTTTTTATTTTTGAGCCAAATGTCCGCTCAGCTCAGTTTCCGTCCTGGTGGACTTGTCCTGGTATCAGAGCGTCTCTCTCCAGCCCGGCCGCTGATGTGAACGGCGTGATCGTCTCCAAGGAGATCTCCGGATCATCCTCGAACTGGACGGTGGCGGGAAGCAGCAGCAGCCGGTCTCGGCTCGGAGAACCGTTGGAGATGATGGACTCCTCGTCGAACTGCGGGCTCATGTCCTCCAGGTGGTCCGATCCGACGTTGACGGACCGAGGATGCTGCTGTGGCTGAGCGGGAACCAGCGCCTCCTTGTGGAAGGTCGTGTCGTGATGGTAAGAAACCAGCTCGTTGCTGAAGTTCACGGCCTCCACCGCGTTGTTGGAGCAGATCCGGTTGCAGCCCAGGATGGTGGCGAAGGCCCGCCGGAAGTCTGCGTTGAAGGCGTAGATGACCGGGTTGAGCGAGGAGTTGGCCCAACCGAACCAGACGAAAACGGTGAAGGTGGTGTCGCTGACGCACGGCGGGTCGCAGAACGGGACGGTGCAGTTGAGGACGAAGAACGGCAGCCAGCAGAACACGAACACCCCCATGATGATGGAGAGCGTCTTGAGGACTTTGGTTTCCTTCTTGAAAGACGACTTGAGCGAGGCTTCGTCGTTGGGTCGGTGCTGCTGCTGGTTCCGGTTCACGCCGTGGCCTTGGTTCTGCGCCTGCTCCGCCGCCCGTTCCAAAGACGTGATCCGGCGGATTTGGGTCTGAGCGATGCGGTAGATGCGGGTGTAGGTGGCGATCATGATCACCACGGGGATGTAGAAGCTGATGAAGGAGGAGGAGATGGCGTAGGTCTTGTTCAGGCTGGCGACGCAGCTCTTGGCGACGTCGGCGGTGACGTTGAGGCTGCTGCTGTTGGTGAAGTTCCTCGCCACCATCGCCAGGACTTCGTCCGTCGCCTCCTCCTCCTCCTCGCCCGCCCGGTGCCAGTTCAGCTGCACCGGGATGAAGGAGATGAGGATCGACAGCGTCCACGCCACCCCGATCATGACGAACGCCACCCTGTGAGTCATTTTCTGCTCGTACTTGAAGGGGCTGGCGATGGCCCAGTAGCGGTCCATGCTGATGATGCACAGGTTGAGGATGGAGGCCGTGGAGCACATGATGTCGAAGGCGATCCAGACATCACAGAAGCGTCCGAACAGCCAGGCGTCGGTGACCTCGGTGATGGCCTCCCACGGCATCACCAGCACGGCCACGAATAGGTCGGACACGGCCAGCGAGATCACGAAGAAGTTGGTGACTTTGGAGCGCAGGTGGCGGAACTTGATGACGGCTGCGCACACCAGCGTGTTTCCGAGCAGCGTGGAAACTATGAGCAGGAAGAGGACGCAGCCGACCAGGACGTGCAGTCCGCCTCTCCCCGCCCCGCCCCGGCCGCCCTCTTCCTCCTCATCATCCTCCTCCTCCTCGCCGCTCGTCCCGTCCAGCTCCGACAGAACTCGGGTGAAATTACTCCATGCCGTGTAGTTTTCCATTTCTGCGCAGAAAACGCAACTAGAAGTGGCGACAGGGAATTAATATCCACAGGTGAAACCGTGTCTCCTCTTTCCAGCTGCTCCCGACGCACAAACCATCCTCTAATATCTGCATAAAGAAAATAAAATAAAGCAAAAAATGTGACTTTCTCCAGTAAATAATCTGATCGCGCGTCTGTTGCCGTGCGTCTTTGTTAAAATCAGATCCTTATTCCGGTCTGTCGGAGCGCAAATCAGCAGCCAGCGGAGGCTTCTGTGGATAAATCTCCAGAAATTGAATCAATAAAGGTGGAAAAATGAGAAACAAGCAGCAGCTGGAGCGATAAATCCAGCGGCGTGTCTGAGAAAGGTCTCCGTCCCGGTGTGGCTCATTGTGGAGTCTCCGCTCCGTGTGACGCTCCAACTCCCGGTCAGGTGGAAAACAATGCGGGGCTCGTTACCTCCTCAGACCAGGTAATAGATTACTGTCATCTGTCCCCCTCCTCGGCGGAAAAGCGGGCAGAATCAGGACTTTCGTCGGAGGAAACGTGGTTTTATTTGGTGCGTTAAAGACGCAGTTCTGCTCCTGTGAGAAATAAGCGATTAATTATAGGGAAAACATAATTATATAGCAGATTATAGTTTAATCATTTTTGATGTGACCACAGCAGCAGCAAGGAGTTACTCTGTTAAACTACTTTTTTTCAATTAGGTGCAACTTAATCCAATATTAATTAACCAGACTGATAACTTAAAGCGTTTTTGCACTGACTGCATTAAACAGAAGAACATTCACACTTAAACAAACCACTAAACTGAACAGAAAGTATTTATTTTGTACTACAGTTGTATTTCACTCATATCAAGAGATTAAAATGAGCAAATAATCAGTGAACCATCATGCAACTGTGCCAAAAGCTGCATTTAATAACTGTTAAGGAAGCGGAACAATCGATATTTTATGAAAATTGACTTAAATTATGTATCTGCTTGACTGAATAGGTCCCAAATAGCAAACAGTCAGTTTAATTGGTATTTAAATTCCCATTTAATAAAATACTTTTATTATGCCAACTGCATTCGATAAACATTTGATCTTAAAATGCAAAATCTATCAATTAGACTGAACAGAGAGTGTTTATTTTCCCACATATTTTACAGGTTGATTTTTTGTTCAATCAACAGACAAACTAAAAAATATTTAGTTAATCATCATGTAATTCTGCTAAAAGCTGCAAATGTTACCACCGGAGAGAGTAGAACACTCAGTAAGCCTTTCAAAGTGGATGTAAACCGTCAATCAGTCATCTGAATTCATTTTCTTTTTAGTGACTAATTTGTTTATACTTAGATCCCCATTAGCTACCATACAGACAGAAGTTATTCTTCCTGCGTTCTAAACTTCTCCACACAAACACAGTTGCGCCTTGACAGGCAGACAAAAACAGGATGCACATACAACCAGACATTACATACTTTGACAAAGACAATAACAAAACAATAACAAAACAACAAACAAAAATTAAATAATTCACATTAAAATGACAAAACAGAGAAATCTCAGGTAGCTCTACTTAACACCTAAAAATTCAGGTCTTATAGACATGCTTATTCAAACAATAACAAGCAAATATAGCTAATTTAGCATTTAATTACATAATCTGAATACCCATTTTCTGGTTATTCTTGAGTCAGTAGAAATAATGTCAACCTTTTGCAAAAGGTGGTCACATACAACTGTAAGTTCCACCAGAACTGTGGTAGTGAGTTCCATGCCACCATTGCCCTGTAGCGCACCGTCCTCTGTGACTGATTGGTTCTACAGGCAGGTAGCAAAAAACGCCCCTCATCTCCTTGACGTGCTGAATACCGGTGAACATCCCTGAAAAAAGTGAGTTTATTATAAAGTATTTCTGGTGCTTTTGTGATCATAATTTTTCTGATAAATTTTATAAGGGAATAATGTACTCTTCTTTTTACATGCAGCCATGCCAATCGATGATGCATCTCCTCAATGCTTGTTCTGAAAGAACAGCTCAGAACAAGCCGAGCAGCTTTATTTTGTGCCACCTATAATTTATTAAAGTTTGATTCTGTTGTGGCTGACCAAATAATAGAACAATAATCTAAATGGCACAAAACTATTGATTCAACTAATATTTTCCTCACACTATATGGTATACATTTACTGCAACGGCGAACCATAGCCAAACTTTTACCAAATTTATTCAATATATATGTGATGTGATTATTCCACGAGAGCATATTATACACCTTAACACCTAAAAGCTTAGCTTCAGCAACTTGTTCAATGACTGAGCCTCCAATAGACACATTCAGCACAGGAGAATCTTTTAACAGATGGGGTGATCCTATTAACAAACATTTAGTTTTTTCGGCATTATTTACCAACCTATTTTCATTGATCCAATCCTCTATTACTTTTAACTCCTCATTCAGTGTGGTATTAAGGTTCACCAAGTTATGATCAGACACATAAATAGTTAAATCATCTCCATACAAAACAATGGTGGCGTTCTCCAAGATGAGAGGTAACTCATTTGTAAAAATGGAAAACAGCAGCGGACCAAGACAGCTCCCTTGTGGCACTCCACAAGAAAGGCTCTTTGACTCAGAATAGTTGCCATTGAAAAAAACAGTAAACTCTCTATTGCTAAGGTAACTTTTAACCCATTGAATAGCAGAGTTTTGGAACCCGTAAGCTCTTAATTTTTACAACAGTAAATCATGATCCAGTAAATCAAACGCTGCACTCATATCTAATAATACAGTTCCAACTAATTTTTTGTCCTCAATATAATTCATCCAGTCATCAGTCATCGGAGCCAAGGCTGTTGTGGAGTGCCCGTTCTTATAAGCATGCTGCGACGAAGAATTCAGTCCATTTTTACAAAAGTATAAGTTGATTTGGTCATATACTATTTTCTCCATTATTTTACTCAAAATGGGCAAGATACTAACTGGTCTGCTGTTTTTCCCAGAAAAGGATTCTTTACTATTTTACTTCTTTACTAATGAATTAGTTGTAGATGCAAAGGATTGTTTGTGCTTCAAGTAGCAGTAGAGTTACAGCAAAAAGAGCAAAAGAAGTCTTTTCAGAACCCAGACAGCATCTAAACAGATATTTGGTCTTTAACTTGTCCTTATCTTGGTGTCAACATGTTTCAAAATCCCGCAGTGAAAATCTCTGTACCTGCAAAACATTCTGTAACAACATCATCATCATTTTTAGTCAGTGTTATTAAATTGTTTGGTTTAAAAAATAAAACTGCAATCATTTGAAGGTCAGAAGACATTTTTTGGGCCTTGTTAAAAATAGCCTTTTATATGAATGAAACAAACGATCCAACACCGCAGCTGAGAATTTACTGCAGTGAACTGAAATCACAAATTCAGATTTCTAAGGTTTCATAGTGACAAAACTAAAAAAAAAAAAAAAAAAAAGCTTATCTGACAGTTTGCAGCTTTCTGTGTGATTATTCTTCTTCAGAATCGGCTTCACGTTTGAACATGTATGACTAAATTACTTCAATATTAGGACTTGTTACTGCACAGCTTTGCAGTGTTTAAACAGAACCATAGGTGAGCTGGTAGGACTTCAAAGATCTGCATGTTCTATAGAAAGCTGTGTAGAGTTTCATATAAGACAGTTTACATCAGGAAGGGATTATGTTCATGCAAAAAAAAAAAAATCCTAAATATGTAACTTTAATTCACAGAAATGCATTTTTAGGGGATTTATCAATGACTAGAGAGGAAATTTAAACTGTGTTTTAGCAAGACAACAAGAAGGAAAACATCTTATTGTACATAAATGCAACTGTTCAGATCTGAATTCACACACATACAGTGGCAAGAAAAATTATGTGAACCTTTTGGAATTTCATGGTTTTCTGCAATAATTTGTCATAAAATTTAATCTGATCTTCATCTAAGTCAAGAATACTGACAAATATAATGTGCCTAAAATAATAGAAATTCTGATCTTTCATGTCTTTATTGAGAACAACCCTAAAAACCTCATAGTGCTGGTGGAAAAAGTATGTGATCCCTTGAGTTAATGACCTCAAAAAAGCTAACTGAAGTCAGGTGTTAGCATACCTGGCTGGACCTAGAGCCGTTCTGCCAGGAAGAATGGGCTAAAACTCCTTCTGAACGATGTGCAGCTCTGATCCACAGCTGCAGGAAGCTCCTGGTTGAGGTTATCGCTGCCAAGGCGGGTCAAACAGTTTTTAATTCCAAAGGTTCACTTTCTTTCTCCACTGACATTTTAAGTGTTGAATGAGGATGTTCAATAAAGACATGAAAGATCAGAATTTTTTGTGTTATTATTTTAGGCTCCTTTTATTTGTCAATAGCCTTGAGTTAGATGAAATCAGATCGCCTTTTATGACAGAAGAATGCAGAAAACCAAGAAATTCCAAAAGGTTCACTGTATAAAATAAACACAAAGCGAAATGAATTTACACTCCAGCACCTCAGACGATGCAGTGAAACACGGCGGCTTTATTTGTACGTCACAGTTCATGCACTGAGCAATTCAAAGTGCTTTACATTATAATAAAGGTAACACAGACTGAACGTTTGAGATTAACTAAATGATTTCACAATTAAAAATGGCAAAATCGCTGTAAAGCACAACTTGCCTTTTCTGTGAGAAAGTAGAACCTTAGACCTTTTAAATAAAAGACATTAAATCAGTATTACTGTCCCTCACATTCATCCTCTGATTTACTTTAAATCTGTCACTGTTATGAGGACAGAAACTGAAATTTTTCATTAATGACTTCTAGTTTGTTGTCACTGAGGGACCTTGGAGGAGTGACTCATTGATTTAAAATACTATTTACTAAGAATAGGCATCAAATTGATCTGTTTTTTGAATATTAAATGTCATGTTCTTCTGATCTCTGAGGCCATCTGCTGGTCGGAGCGGTTTTATTCAAACCTGCTGAGAGTTCAGAGAACTGAAGGTCACGTCTTTCGTCAGATACGTTCTGTATCTGCCTCATGGTTTCATCATTTTATTGACAGAATATTTTCTGTTTTTGTGGCCAACAATGAGGAGTTGGAGATTTTGCAAACAGCTCGAGTAGTTTGACAGAAGAAAGTTATTGGTGAAGGGTTTATTCCAGGTTAAGATGTTTAGTTAAAACGCAGTGACGTGAATGAATGAATGAATGAATGAATGAATGAATGAATGAATGAAAAAACAAACAAGACCTTCAGAGGCTCATTGTAATCAAGATGTTTATTCACTTTTACTGAATCTGCAGGACAGAAAGAAAAATCCACTCTTTTATTGAAGTCGAGGACAGAGTTGGAAGAAAAGAAATGACGGGATTCATTTCCAAGCGTTACACTTTTTAAAAGGCTTTTTAATTCTTTGTTCACCTGAAAATGAATTCACTTCAACACATCGCTGAGATTCTCCAAGTTTACTGAACTTTAAAAACATGTGCCTTTCAGAATCATCAGACTGATCAGTTTCAAGGCTGAAAACTCTTTTATTCATCAGATAAACTGCAACTCCTGAGATCAATAAGATTTAATGAAGAAAACTGAGTGAAAGCTGCTTGATTTAATTAAAAATGCACATTCAGTGTTCAGAATAGACTTAACTATGATGCTGAAGTTAAATTACATTCAGGTGAAATAATCCAAGGCTTCCTTAGGATCAAATTAAGTAGTTTTTCTTTTGTCAATGAATGAAATAAAAGATCAAACTAAACACTAAGTCCGTCATGATATGATAACAAGAAGAAGAATTATTAATTTGACTTGGAAAAGGTCCAGCTAGAGCCAGAAGATGGCGCCACCTGTCAGGTTTTGTGTCTTTATCTTCCAACAAACGACAGGAATGAGCTGAATTCAATGAGTTGGAGTTCATAAGTTCATCAGCTCATAGAAGTGTCCTTGAATGCACCACAAAGGAGACATTTAAAATGGGTCTCAGTCACAACAAACAACAAAATGACTTGAAGACGTCGTGATAAATTACCTATTTAGTGTAAGTTAATCTGCAGAGAAGTTCAAATCAACGGCTGCCATGTGCACAAGAAAATCCATCTCATAGCATAATTTACCCAGCAATGAGTGGACAGTGGAATAAATGTGGCTATAATTAAAGCATCATGATTAGATTTTAGATGTATTTTGGTTTCATCACCAACGCTGCTGCTCCCCTGAGCTTTTTTGCCTCTTCTTGGTCGTAATTTTGATTTTACTGCACATTTACTGTGTGGCTCAGTGTCTGTTTCCAGCACTTTTCATGACACCTGGTGGCTAAATCCTGCTGTACCCCGACTTCCTGGGGGCTCCTGGTACATTACCGCCCCAAAGTTTGTGGTCACTCAGACAATTCCATGTTTTCCATGAAAACTCACACTTTTATCCATGTACTAACATAACTGCACAAGGGTTTTCTAGTCATCAATGAGCCTTTCAACACCATTAGCTAACACAATGTAGCATTAGAACACAGGAGTGATGGTTGCTGGAAATGTTCCTCTGTACCCCTATGGAGATATTCCATTAAAAATCAGCTGTTTCCAGCTACAATAGTCATTTACCACATTAACAATGTCTACACTGTATATCTAATTAATTTAATGTTATCTTAATTTTTAAAAAAAACTGCTTTTCTTTCAATAATAAGGACATTTCTAAGTGACCCCAAACTTTTGAATGGTAGTGTACAATTATTATTATTTTGATAAGATCATTAAATCTGTTTCTCCATAACTCTGACTGTATTGTAGTTGCAGTGTATGATAATAATAATAACTATAAAAGCACTCAGAGCGCAGTACTCCACCAAGGCTGCTCATTCCTGGTATCATTTCCGACAGATAAGTCCACAGTGGTGGATTTGTAGTAGGATCACAATCATGTGATCATCAGCAGACAGCTAATGTAGTGTTCACTTGTTGTCATGGTTACAGTGACACCGTGCTGCTACCTCACAATGATACAGAAATCTTTAACTAATCCATGGATCCAGACTATAAGCTGCATCACTGCCAAAATCTAATCACTTGGTCCTTGTGTTATTTCTGACCTTCCCTGAAAATTTCATCCAAATCTGTTTGTCTGTTTTTGAGTGATGTTGCTAACAGACAGACAAATAAACAGACAAACCAACACCATTCGTCATGTACAGGTAACTCCTCCGCTTTCCTTGGTGGAGTAAAAAGGCCTTCTGGTGGAAAGTTCTGTGGTCTGATGGAATAGAAGTTGAGCTATTTAGCCACAGTGACTAAACTATGACATTCTGCTTCCGTATCGGTCCATGATCAGACTAAACTCTTAATTCTGGATATAAAATGAGAAGGTTTGGCATGAAGTTGCACTTGGTAAAAACAAAAACAGCCCATGAGTAATAAAAGATGAGAACAGAGTTAAAATATGCAAATAGAAGTTCCAAAATCTAAATGAACTTTCAATAAACTGACAGGGCATAATGATGGTAAACAAAATCTTTTTAAAAATTAAGTCAATTTTGTTCATTTCTACATCTTTTAAACTCCAGATACATCGAGTCTTTTAAGGTCAAATGAGCGTTTAGCTTCTATGGAAAGTCAGACTCCGTATACGATGCGTCCGACAGGTCTGGGCTGCTTGTGAATTTCATTTATATGAGAAAATTGTCAGAACAAATTGGTAGGTAGGAGTGGCTGTTGGATGGGAATCATTGATTTTTAACCCTCGGGGGTGAGAGATCTTTTCAGAAAGCCGACTGGAACACATTCCTCACCTATCACCTTATGTAGCTGTTAGCAAACAACTGCTTGTTTACACACGCAACACACCGACTGATGAGCGTAAGGCCAGTGTTAATCTGTATATCTGTTCATACGTCAGTGTCAGATTTTAGTTGTTGGTTTGTTTGACATAGTCAGGCTTTATTCACTTTAACTAGTTCAACAAAACCTAAAACCCCAGTCAGAGATACTGAGAATGACTACGGTGGTTATCAGCTTTCCTTGTTAACCAGATTTCTTCATAAAACACTGAGCGCGTTCACATTAAAGGTTATGTTTGATGCATCATTTTACTTTTCTTCTGCACGGCAATGACTCATGACTGCTCGACTAATTTGGACAAAAGAAACAGGTTGTTATAATGGAGAGAAACTAAAAATATACAGGTTTTATTTACAGCAAAAAGCAGCACTCTTACTGCTAATGATGCAAGAGAGACATGCTTAGTATATATATATTTTCCTACTTTCTATCATGACAGCTGCACACTGGAGCTCTGAAACTTTCAACTTCATTCATTTAAACCATTTCAATATAATACTGAAAAAGTCCAGGGTTAGTTGTGTAGTTTAATTTATTTTGCACATGTAAGTATCCTTCACTAAATAATAAAAAGCTGAAAAAATGTGCACGATCTCATGTTGAAGCTAAGGCTAGAAAATGTGTTTTTATTTACTGTATTTTCTAGTTTGTTGTACAATATTTCTTAGTGCCTCGGCTGCTGGAATATTACCATTTTCTTTTAGTTTTGTTCTGTTTTTGCTTTTATTATTAGTAGCAGTATTATCTTGTGACGATCTGTGTCTGTCTGTCTGTCTGTCTGTCTGTCTGTCTGTCTGTCTGTCTGTCTGTCTGTCTGTCTGTCTGTCTGTCTGTCTGTCTGTCTGTCTGTCTGTCTCATAAGTTTGGGTCATTTTATGATAAACCACAAGAATTTTAAAGATAAAATGAATGAATGAATGTGTGTGTGTGTGTGTAGTGTGTGTGTGTGTGTGTGTGTGTGTAGTGTGTGTGTGTGTGTGTGTGTGTAGTGTGTGTGTGTGTGTGTGTGTAGTGTGTGTGTGTGTGTGTGTGTGTGTAGTGTGTGTGTAGTGTGTGTGTGTAGTGTGTGTGTAGTGTGTGTGTGTGTAGTGTGTGTGTGTGTAGTGTGTGTGTGTGTAGTGTGTGTGTGTGTGTGTGTGTGTGTAGTGTGTGTAGTGTGTGCGTGTGTGTGTGTAGTGTGTAGTGTGTGTGTAGTGTGTGTGTAGTGTGTGTGTAGTGTGTGTGTAGTGTGTGTAGTGTGTGTGTGTAGTGTGTGTGTAGTGTGTGTAGTGTGTGTAGTGTGTGTGTGTAGTGTGTGTGTAGTGTGTGTGTAGTGTGTGTAGTGTGTGTAGTGTGTGTGTGTAGTGTGTGTGTAGTGTGTGTGTGTGTGTGTGTGTGTAGTGTGTGTGTAGTGTGTGTGTGTGTGTGTGTGTGTAGTGTGTGTGTAGTGTGTGTGTGTGTGTGTGTGTGTGTGTAGTGTGTGTAGTGTGTGTGTGTGTAGTGTGTGTGTAGTGTGTGTAGTGTGTGTGTGTGTAGTGTGTGTGTAGTGTGTGTGTGTGTGTGTGTGTGTAGTGTGTGTGTAGTGTGTGTGTGTGTAGTGTGTGTGTGTGTAGTGTGTGTGTAGTGTGTGTGTGTGTGTGTGTGTGTGTAGTGTGTGTGTAGTGTGTGTGTGTGTAGTGTGTGTGTGTAGTGTGTGTGTGTAGTGTGTGTGTGTGTGTGTGTGTAGTGTGTGTGTGTGTAGTGTGTGTGTAGTGTGTGTGTGTGTGTGTGTAGTGTGTGTGTAGTGTGTGTGTGTAGTGTGTGTGTGTAGTGTGTGTGTAGTGTGTGTGTGTGTGTGTGTAGTGTGTGTGTAGTGTGTGTGTGTGTAGTGTGTGTGTGTAGTGTGTAGTGTGTGTGTGTGTGTGTGTGTGTGTGTGTCAGACCTGCACATACCTGAACTTTTATACTCCTCCTGCGATGTTTATATGTTCTAATTCTTTGCGGTTGCTACTGTATACTTTGTTGTTACCTGTGCTCGTTTGTGTACCTGTGCACATTCACGAGTGTGTGTGTTGTCGTGCACGTTGCCACGAGGTTAAGACGGTGTCATCTCTGACGCAGGCAGGTCGATGAGGCTGGACCGCCGCCCGTCTCCTCATCACCTGTAATTACGCCCGGTGGCAGATCTGGCGGCTTTTCGGCTTCGAGGTGAAGAGTTGAAAGTGTAATCACTGTTTTGGTTCAACTGTTGAAGGGCGGCAACGGCTGCTCGGTATGTGTGCGTGTGTGTGGCATGTTTGTGTAAATGTGCTTGTCTTTGTGTTCATACATGCACTAATAGTTTCTGAGCGTCTCACGTCCATAAAAGTAAGATAAAAAATAAACAAGCAACCATTTACTTTCTACTCTGTAGCTAATTTGACTCAATCAGCTCCACAGAAATACTTCCAGTTCCTTCTGCATCCAGCTACATGTTGTTAAATCACAAACCTGCGTGTGTGAGTGCATGTTTGCTGTATGTGCAGTTGAACTTGCGTGAACCTGACGGTGTGGCTTCATCTGAAGGTGAGCTGCTGCCGGTCGCTGACATAAACAAAGAGTTGCAGCTTGCAGAGTGGAGCTCACATTCGAGTTCTTCTGCATAATTCTAAATAAGTCATAGATGTTGGATTAAAAGTCTATGTAAACTATACTAAACTTTGGGGAAGCAAATTACCCTGTGGAAATGGGTGAGAATCAGGTTGTGTTCACAAAGTGGCAATGACATTGGTTTCTAGCTTGATGACAAACTGTGCTTTAAAAAACAGATTAATGAACTGACTGAGTTCATAAAAGCAATAGAAAGAAGGTGTGCATTTCTCAAAATCTGCTATCAAATTGTTCAGTCCACCTTTTTATCTGTTCTGGATCATAGTGATGTCATTTGTCTGCATGTCGCTGCTGCTACTTTCAAACCTCTTGATGCATCGTTCAGCAGTTAGGTTCATACCTTTAGAATCGATTGTTGTTTTCTATATGAGATAGTTTGGTGGAAGAGAATGGATTTTATTGACCTACAAAGCATGTCTTGGCAAACTTCCTGTTTTGAGTTTGACATGTCTTTCTAACTCTAGATCAACTTCACATTGCACTGAGTCACAATAATTTTTGATTCTCAAAAAGTATCATTTTAACCCTCCTGTTGTCCTGTGGGTAAAATTGACCCGTTTTAAATTTTGAAAATATGGAAAGAAAAATAAAAAATTTCACGGTGAAAACGTCCACATTTTCAACATTGTTGGGAAATTTTAGAAATTTTTCGGTGCAAAAAAAAAAGAAATGCTAAAAAAAATGTTTCTTTAAGAACATTTGGGAAAAATCAACCAAAATCCAGCAAATTTCACTGGATTTTATTTGATTTTTTTTTTCTGAATGTTCTTAAAGAAAATATTAGAACTTTTAATAATATATATGGAATCACTTTAGATATTTTTAGGAGCTGGAAGATTTTTATTCATTTCTTGAAAATATTTACATTTAAATTTTGTTTTTATTTTTCAAATTTTTATTTCTTGTCAAATTTGTTTATTTTTTATTATTATTATTTTTTTTTTTAAACAAAACTTTTAAGGGAAACTTTTAAGGAATTTTTGGAATTTTCTTCTTGAAGATTTTGCAAATTGTTATAAATTGGGGAATTTGTTCACTAGGTTTTTGGATTTTTTTCAGACAAGGGAACAACTTTTTTTGGTGCCCATAAATGAAGACAACAGGAGAGTTAAAGATCCCATTGTGGTGATAGTTGATTTATTTATTTTTTTATTATTGTGTTTTGAATGTCTTTCAAACCTGGAAATGCTCTTGTTTATTAACCTGATCGCAATGGAAAAGAAAGAGTTCTTTAGTCTTGTGGTCCTGCAGACAGACAGAGAGACAAACGCAGATTGTCACAAAACTCTGCCGCGTTCATTGGTGGACTCAAAATCTGCTTCAAGGAAAAACAAGTAGTTAATACCCTACATATGTACTGCATCTTTATCTTCAATGGTTCAAGGCTCTTTACATTTTCAAGCCTTTAACGATGATTCTGTGATGTTTACATGAGAAACAGGCCCAAAATAGTGACAGAAGAACCTTTCAAGTTGTATTTAGTGACATAATTTGTCATGACTGCTTGATATTTTCCAATCATGTTGAAGTTCTGCTGGATATGTCTGCAGTTAGTGGAGTCTAACTTCCATCAACATGGAAGCTGTGAGCTGTACATCTCAGAAATCTGAGTAAAGTGTCTGTCTGGTGCTCTAGCAGTGAGAAGACCTTTTAGTTGGGACAGAACGTCTGAGCGGCAGGAAGACGAGGAAACCTCAGCCATAAATATTTAGAGTAAGAACAGACAGGAGCCATTTTGGATCCGTGACTGTGTTTTTGTTGCACAGACTCAAAGAGTCTTCAAGGGTCAGAGAAAGTGCAGTTGTGTCATTCAGAGTTGAAGTAGTGGAATGAATGGATTAATGTATGACTGAATAGAAGAAACAACAGGACTAATACAGAATATACAGACCAACAATAAGAACGGCTGAGGTAGTAAATATGCAGGTTCTGAGTTTACAGAACTGTTCAAAAGTTTGGTATCACTTAGAAATGTCCTTATTTTTGAAAGAAAAGCAGTTTTTTTTCAATGAAGATGACATTAAATGAATGATAAATCCAGTCTAGACATAGTTGATGTGATAAATGACTATTCTAGCTGGAAACAGCTGATTTTTAATGGAATATCTCCATAGAGGTACAGAGGAACATTTCCAGGAACCATCACTCCTGTGTTCTAATGCTACATTGTGTTAGCTAATGATGTTGAAAGGCTCATTGATGACTAGAAAACCCTTGTGCAGTTATGTTAGCACATGAATAAAAGTGTGAGTTTTCATGAAAGACATGAAATTATCTGGATGAGCCCAAACTTTTGAACGGTAGTGCATGTAAATGTGTAAACCAGGTTGCTGAACAAGAAAAGCACTCAGAGAGCGCAGTACTCCGCCAAGGCTGCTCAGCCGTTGTATGACTCCTGACAGATGAAATCTTATAAAAATTTGCAGTCTGTAGCGGTGGATTTGTAGTAGGATCACAATCATGTGATCGTCAGCAGGCAGCTGACGTAGCGTTCACTTGTTGTCATGGTTACAGTGATATCATGCTGCTATCTGGCAATGATACAGAAATCTTTAACAAATTCATGCATCCAGACTATAAGCTGCATCACTGCCAAAATCTAATCACTTGGTCCTTGTGTCATTTCTGACCTTCCCTGAAAATTTCATCCAAATCTGTTAGTCCATTTTTGAGTAATATTTCTAACAGACAGACAGACAGACAGACAGACAGACAGACAGACAGACAGACAGACAGACAGACAGACAGACAGACAGACAGACAGACAGACAGACAGACAGACAGACAGACAGACAGACAGACAGACAGACAGACAGACAGACCAACGGCGATTGTCACATAGCTAATTAGAAACTTCTTGAGTAAACTGTGTTGGCAGCCACAGGAGACTCAGTTTAATCTTTACTTCATAAAGTCTATTTTACAAATACAACTTTTGCTTTTTTATTTGAGCAATGTTGCGAAGAGACAGACAGACAGACATACAAACCAACACTGAAAAGTTAGAAGTACCTCTGAAATATCATGTGTTCGTCACCTATTTATCCAGTCTTATAATTAATTTAACAAAATGTCATGAAAACAGCAAAAAATTGGGGTTTTATGCAGGATAAATTTGCTAAATCCTATAAAAACCAACTGGACTGAGAAAACCAACAAGAAAGCATGCTTTTTGGGAAGAGATGATTCTTTTTCTGTCTGTTTTGACCATATTACTTCATGAAAAATGAATGCCGACTGAAACAGGACTACAAAATATTTAAAAAGTAGGTTTTCTGCAGGATACATATGCTAAATTCCATGAAGAGGTGACATTTACCTCTCAAATTATTAGTTTTTGACCTCTTCATTAAGTATTTCAATGACCTTTTTAAAGAATTAAGTTTGTTTTTTCAACCACAATTGCAAAATATAATAGAATCTATAAGAATTTGGGTTTTCTGCAGGATAAATTTGCTAAATCCCCAGACGAAGTCACGTTTACCTTTCAGATTTTGTGTGCTTGTGGCGTCTTCATCAAATTTTTTACTAAACTTTTCAGAGAATTCATGTTTTTTCTCAACCAGGACAGCAAAATAAAATAAAATAAAATAAAATAAAAAACACCGTAAAGAAAGTAGGTTTTATGCAGGATGCATATTCTAAATTCTATGAAGAGATGACATTTACCTCTCAAATTATTTGCTTTTGACCTCTTCATTAAGTATTTCAATTGTCTTTCTTCACGCATTAAGTTTGCTTTTTCAACCACGACTGCAAAATATAATAGAAACTGTTAGAATTTGGGGTTTTCTGCAGAATAAATTTGCTAAATCCCCCAAAGAAGTCACATTTACCCCTCAGATATTGCGTCTGTGGTGTCTTTATCCAACATTTTAATAAACCTTTCATTTTATATTTATCCTAACTGTGTCATACTGCACAGAAGACACATTTTAGGTCTCTATCCTTCGAGCTACGGTTCTACTGTTTCCATAGAGGTGCAGGACTTAAAAACGACGTTAGAACGGACGTTAAAACGTGACCCTTAAACTGCTTTGGGTCCAAAGGAATAAATTGCAAAGTGTGATAAAATGTCTCAGTTCACTACAAACTGGAGATACGCTTCCATAGGTTAAAATAACATCACGACAGGAAGCAAAGACTACATTTAGCTGCAGTTTGCTCCCCTGTTATCGAGCAAACCGGATCAAAAAGATGCCGTCAGAGTTAAACAGTCGGAGCTGCTGCTGCTTTTTCCTCTTGTCCCTAAAAGCTTCCAGCAGCTCTGAGAGGATCAGAGCTTTCAGACCACTTGTTGCTAATAGAGGGATATTTACGCTAACGGGAACAGAGAGAGTGTAACCCCAGGTCACTGCACTCAGCAACAACAGACACACAGACAGCCCGCTCTGCTTTTACAGCAGGGACAGACGGATACACTGTAAAAAACGTCCGTCTGAACCGGTCGTGTGAGTTGTTCATACAGCCGCTGGGTTACCAACAGGTCAGGAGTGTTTTCTGAGCAACACGCAGAGATTTCAAGGAAAAATACGGTGAAAAAAGCTCTCAGGAATTCTGCGTGTTAGTCCATGCAGCCAATCAGCGAGCAGGTAATTCCCATCAGCTGTCAAAGCTGAAACACCTGCACCTGCTGTTACATCACCTGCTGTGGGCGGGGCCTGATTCAGAAAGAACAACTGAATGGAGCAACAAGCAAACATGCTGTCTGGACAGATAGGATCCTTCTTTTGTCTGTTTTATTAAAGTTAGTTCATGCAGGATGGATGCTTTTTAAACTAGAAAAGCACTCAGGGAGCGCAGTCCTAGTAAACAGATTAAATCAGATTAATATTAAGACATTGGATGTTGTTCAGCAGTCCTGTGCTTGCAGCTTTATAACTGCACAGCCATAAAAATTAACTCTTTTTGCAATTTGCACACATATTTGGACAGAAAACAACCAACATTGTGTGTATTTGACCTCTTTCTTCAAATCTTCTGCACAATCATTTGTCAAAACAGAGTAAAAACACATCACAAAAGTAAATAAATGTAGCTGAAGCATGATACTAAAACATAACACAGATCTGTAGTCTTTTATCAATCTTGAATTGATCAAATGCTATTCTGTTTATCGCTCTTTGATGGATGCTTTCACCAACTTAAACTCAATTTTTGGATGACAAAAAATTTATATCAAGGCTTCAGATTTGGTTGTGCTGTTATTTGCTTGCAGCTGTGTCCTTGTACGTCCAACAAAATTAACTCTAACTTAATGCAATTTGCACACATTAAGACATAAAAGAGAAAACAACAAAGGTCACATAAACCAGAGGGAACAACTGAACAGATAACCAACAGGAAACCTTTCTGTCTGTGCAGATTTGATACTTTTTAGATTTAACTTCAATTCAATTAATGCTTTTTAAACTATGACTGTAAAATATAATAAAAGCTCAATTTTGGCCGTCACATCACATTAGATTCACATTAAGGCTTCAGATGTCATTCTGCTGTCCTGTGCTTGCAGTTGTGGAACAGTAAGTCCCTGAAAATTAACTGGAACTTACTGCAATTTGCACACATATTTGGTCAGAGAAAGAAAAAACAACAAAGGTCAAACTAGAGGAGCTACTCCATCAAGTCATTCATTCCCCCATTCATTCATTCATTCATTCCAAGGTTGTTTTTCTTAATGGTATAATAGCTGGCTGAATGTTAGGTGGTCTCGTATAGTCAGACCATTCTCCAGAGTCTTGTATTAGTGCTGGAGAATTCTCCTGCATGGGGCAAAAAAAAAAACTTTTTGCTTTTCTTCAAACCAAACAGAACTAGAAAAGCCCTCTGAGAGTGCAGGCCTCCGTCAAGGCTGCTCATTCCTCCATATGGCATTGTCAGAAATGCAGCATTTGTTTAGTAGTTATTGATGATCAGAAATCACAGCAACATAGAATGAGGCTATTTAATATAGATGTATCCACAAACAAAATGACCTTGTGCTGAGTACAGGCGTGTGTTATACATGTGTATGTTATGTACGGATACCGAATCACGTGACCTAAATATGTAGCGGGCAGCGGGAATTAATGGGTCTCAGAAACACCCCCACAATTTAATCAGTTGTTCCTTGTATCATTTCTGAAAGATAAGTCTTGATAAGTCCGCATCGGTGGATTTGTAGTAGGATCACAATCATGTGATCATGAGCAGACAGCTGACGTAGTTTTCACTTGTTGTCATGGTTACAGGGACGCCGTGCCGCTATCTGGCATTGATACAGAAATCTTTAACAAGTCCGTGGATCCAGACTATAAGCTGCATCACTGCCAAACTCTAATCTCTTGGTCCTTGTGTCATTTCTGACCTTTCCTTGAAAATTTCATCCAAATCTGTTGGTCCGTTTTTGAGTAATGTTGCTAAAAGACAGATAAACCAACGTCGATTGTCACATGACTCCTCGGTGGAGTAAAAATCCATTAAATCTTGTCAGTGTTGTTGGCTGGGTGTTTGTCAGTTCGTGTCCTTTTCTGTTTTCATGCTGGTTCTGTTTTCTGAACCGGCTGCTGAAACATCACAGCCAATCATAACAATTTAAAGCCAATGAAAAGCTAATCAAACAGAACCGAGGCTGGGCCAGGCCGGGTTAAGTTCTGGAGGCTGAGGGGGGTGGAGATGACATCGAGGGGCAACGACAACATGTTATGTGAAAAATAAGACCAATAAAAAGCGGAACACTGATCGAGTTAAGCGGTCTGTGTTGTTAGCTAAAGCCCCGGCTTTGGGAAAACACCAGCAAATTAGCTGGAACAACACTCCGGCTGTGTTTGTTGTCATTCCGGAGCCAGTTATGCCTGGCACTGCTTGGCTGTAACCCCGCCGTGGTGACACCTATCTCGGCGCTAAACCAATACGGCGAGGTCCTGACCCCTCCGTGTTTGGATTCACAGGCCGGGAGTCCAGACAGCCGCGCAGCGCTGCGACGCATGTATCAACACAAACCTCCGTACAGGAATGCAGCCGCGGCCCGTTTGACTCGGACCCCACCATGACCCAGAGTGTGTGTTTGGAGATTGTATCAGTCTCTGCAACACAACACACAACTCTCACCGCCTCCAGGAGATACAACACCGACTCAACTGCAGTCACAGTCTTTTGAGGTCTATTAGCTACATTTTTGTTGTGTGACTTTGTGGTTAACGTGCATTTGTGTGTTTTTCAAGGTTTGCAATCCACCCTTCAATCCCACGTCCTGCATTCAGAGGCCTGAGGGCTGAACTACGAAGCGAGATCAGTGGGTTAGTGAGGCATGCTGAGCCGAAAGTCAGAGTTTTAAGTGTCAGGAGGGGGGCTGTGTTTTTACCTGGTTAGATCTCCATGGTAACTGATGCTGCACAGCTAACCAGGTCTGGAGCAGGTTCTGTTCAGAGTTTCTGATTAAACCCTCGTGTTGTCTTACCATCCTGTACACTCCTCTTGTCCTCAGGGTCAAAAATGAGCCACCTCCACTGAGACTCTAAAATAAAGCAGCTTAATTAGATTTTCCACCCAAAGTCTATGTTCCATGGAGAAACAACCTGTCATGCATCACACACTTTGTGAATGTCTGGGTTTTAAGTCTTCAGAGGGCAGAAAGACTGTTTTAACACGTTATAACTGTTTCCTTTACTAAAGTAGAGGTTTTTATCACTGTTATTGTTGCTAAAGGTGCTGCACAGGTGTATACTTTATTTGTTTAGCAAGAGAGAGTACTTGTAAATCCCAGGAAAGTATCAGAAATGTGCAGAAAGTAGCTTTAAATGCGTTTATAGTGCACTGTATACTGTACAATGGAATTCAACTACAAACTCTCAACTACAAAATACTAGTCTTCTCACATCTTTGGAATCATTGCTCCCATCCCTAAGGTGCATAACCATCAACAATATTAAGAATAAAGTAAAACAATAGATGCAAAACAAAAATATGAAGAATATATTAAACTCTAACTAGCACACGTGGGACAGAATGATAAGTGTGTGTGCATGGACTTTACAGATGTATTTCTCACATGTGCAGCGCACAGTATTTGTTTTACAGACCTTGTTTTTCCTCCTGTAAGTCTGAAAAAGTCTGATCTATGACGTCTTCTCATTGTGTGAGATGGCCGGGTCATTTTTGATCCTAAAACAACACGAGGGTTAAATGGACTGAAAGACTCGTCTCCTTTTAAACAAGGCGTTTCCTGATGTTTATTTATGAGCGATGCAGATTCTGAGTTGAGGGAAAATGTTTTATCTATTAACATCTTGAGCTGTACGTTACTAAAACCACTGAATGAAGCCATACAGTTACACACTGTATGCATCGCGTTGCCGTGGGAACCCAACATGTATTTAGTTGGTGATGCAGAAATCCCATAAGCACATGTTTATGTTTGGTCCGTTTAAACTGTTGCTACTGCAGCCGATAGAACACTGATTATTCTACTGGTATTTATTACACAGAATATTCAATCAGTACATTAGTTTCGCTTTGATTTGGCAACAAATAAGTGATTTCCTTCATTATGGGACAGTGTCAGACCTACAAGCACTTCAATACAATATCATGTTTGAATATATGAAGTTTAAAGTTTAATAGCCTTATCTGTTAGAAATAATCAGCTGCAATGATGGGTAAAATTAGTATTTTACATGTTTAACAGTTTTCTACCAGCATCCCTGTCTTGCATCATTTGCAGTAGCAGCTTTTAACTGTCATACATTTTATGTTCCTCATTGTTCTCCATGAAAACAACCTGTTGACTGAAGCAGCTGTTTTGTGCAGAAGAAGCATCAAATCAACGCCCGCTTTTCTGTGAATGTGCACCGAATCTGAAGCAGAAAGTCTGAGTTAAGAAAGAAAGTTGAAAACCACCTTTGTGACACCATTAAACCTGACTGGGGCTTTAGTTCTTATCGAGCCGACTTAAAGAAAACCCGACTATGTTGAACTGACTATAAGCTGCATCACTGCTAAAATCATTTGGTCCTTGTGTCATTTCTGACCTTCCCTGAAAATTTCATCCAGATCTGTTTGTCTGTTTTTGAGTAATGTTGCTAACAGACAGACAGACAAACCAATGCCGATCGTCACATAACTTCGCTACATTCCTTGGTGGAGTAACTAGGACAGGTTTAAAGCTGCATATTTGTATGAAAAAGAGCAAACTATAATCCTAAACCAATGTGAGGAATTAACATCAGCATCACTGTCTCATTAAAAATCATGTTTAAGTTGCTTAGATGCAGGTTCCTTATTCAACCTGCAGCTAGTTTGTCATCATGTAACACAATATTTCTTAACACAGTGTTATCATTTTGCTATTCAGGGCTTCAGGTTCGGCTTTGTGTTCCAGGCCTCACATTGATGCTTCAGGGTTTCATCCCTCCAGCAGTGGAGTATTTAAACACACATAACACTACGCTTTGTGTTTTATGTCTGCACGGTATTTGTCGTATTTTTATGTGGTGGATAAATTAGGTCATCTTGAATCTTAACGTGCCTTTAAGAGTCTATTGCTTCTTCTTCTTCTCTCTGTGTGTATAAATACACAGTAGAGTGCAGGATAAAACACAGCTGATTGCTGCCATTAAACCTATTGACTGTTGGATATTTTTTAAACACACACACATACTTTCTCAGTGCTGCAGAAGCAAAGTTTGCACTTGTCCAAGCCTGAAGAGGCCGAGCATTTTTACATGAGAAAACATCATCATAGTACAGAACTGCACTGCTGTGGCTCCACTCAAAAGTTCACTTGTTTTCTGCTCGCTGTCACCAAGTATATTTAAAATAAAAAAACACCCACCTCAGTGCCTGTTAGTTTTCATTCATAGATGTCATATTTAATGAAATGCGGCAAGATGTACACATATGAAAAACCAAAAGCAGCATTACTGTTACTGTAGCTTTTTACAAGCTGGTTCTAAACTGTTCACGCAACTATTGCAGAAATAATGTCTTATCTGTCTGATTTAAGACAGGGGTGTCAAACACGCAGTCTGTGGGCCAAAACCGGCCCTCCAGAGGGTCCAATCCGGCCCAACTTTGTAAAGTGAAAAAATTACAGAGAAAAAATGAACTGCAGATTGTAAATTTGTAAAACTATGAATTAAAATAATTTATAGAACATGACAAGTTGTTTTGATCATAAAGTAAAATACTAGATTGTTCATTGTTCTTTTGTTATTTTGTGTCTCATTTTTGTAATATTTTGTCTTTTTTGTTGTTTTTTGTTGTTTTTTGTTTGACTTTTGTCATTTGTCTCATGTTTTTGTTGTTTTGTTTCTGTTTTTTGTCGTTTTGTGTTGCCTTTTTGTCTCACTTGTGTTGTTTGTCTACTATTTTGTCGTCCTGCTTCTCGCTTTTGTCATTTTTGGTCTTGTTTGTGTCATTTGTGTAATTTTTTGTCTGGTTTTTGTTGTTTGTCCATTTTTTTGTCGCTTTGTAACTTTTTTATCTAATTTCTTGTCTCTTTTTTTGTTTTGTTTCATGTCATTTGTCTCATTTTTTATCATTTTGTATCTCATTTTTGTAATATTTTGTCTTTTTTTGGGGGTTTTTTTGTCTTTTTTTGTCAGATTTTTGTCATATTGATCATAAATACTATATTATTCAGTTCCAGATACCTGTGACTAAATGTTTCATTCCTTTGTAGAAACACAAGTTTTAATGTAAACTGAGACGACATGTCGCTGAAATTGAACTTATTTTTCTTAAGAAATTTCAGGTTGTTCATAAACTTTTATAAAAAAGATAATTCGCTAAATGTGAGCATTTTCTGAATGTACTTTTTTTGCACTAAAGCAAAGGAAACATTTGGAGTTGTGGTTATTTATAGGTTATTATGCTGTGATTTTATTGGTCACTGGAGATCAAACTGGGCTGAATGTGGAACCTGGACTAAGATGAGTTTGACACCCCTGATTAAAGAGGAAAAAAATGAAATATAGACACAGTATTTACATTGCATTGCATCAGTAATGGCTACAGAGGTTGCAGTAACATTCTCAGTTTGGCAGAGCGTCCTTCTCACAGACCCATTCGTTTCTAACATCACAGCTCTCAGCTCTCCATCCTCTGGTGTCTTTGACTGCGATCGCACAGTTCTGGTTGTCAGCAGGTGGTCGTATCCAGTAGCTGAGAGAAAAACAGGGCGTTCAGATCACAACTGACTACATTTATAATTCATAGCTTTTAAACATTTGTCTTACTTTTCAGTCAGATCGTTTCCGTTGAGCCACTTCCAGCTGCCGCCTTCAACTCTGAGGCTGATCCAGAAGCCGTCGACTCCAAAACCAGCTGCACTGCTGCTACAGATGAAGTCCTGACGATGGCAGAAAAACATCAGTACAGAATTTAGCTTATTAATTATAATTCACTGAAGCTTAATTCTGCACAAACTTTAGAACATATCATCATCAGTTCTCATGTATGGATGCTGCTGAAATCACTGTTGTGAGTTTTTACAGGCTGCATTCTTTGCATTGCACACTTACCTGCTCCTCTGGACTTTGTATAACAACCAAATCTGCATCCTTTTCTCTGCAGTCGTCTCGAGCTGCTTGCCAGGTTTTCTGATCAGGAGAGTCACGGCTACAGATCAAGTAGCATTTAGACTGGAAGTGAAGCCATCCTGCCTGGCAAGGTTCAGTCTGCCTCTCTGAGAGAAACAAAAAGCAAAAGTTGCACCAGATTAATGGAGTGAGACAGTGATATTGATTGAATCTGGAGCAGTTTAAAGACATTTGCATACTTTTTCTGACGTAGACTTTAGAATAGGTCCAGTTTGGACCAGGAGTCGTAACCTGGTATCCTCTCAGCTGCTGGTTTTCTGCTCTCAGCTTTTGGATTTCTGTCTTCATTTGATTTATTTGTTCCTTGATCTGCTGCATTTTTGCCCATAAAGTGTGATTTTCTTGCATCATCTGGTAGTTTTCTTCAGTCAGGATTGTAATGTTGTTCCATAAGACAGAGTTGATCCATCTCAGAGTGTCTATCTGGACTTCCAGATTACTGTGATGCATCGTCAAGTTTTCATTTTCTTTGGTGGCATCTAAGAGGTTTTGATAGGCGTCGTCTGAAGTTTTCACCTCATCGCTCAGCTTTGCAGAAATGACAGATGTAACTAGAAAGGGAAAAAACAGGCAGGTGTGTTTGTCTGGACATAAACTGATTAAATCAGAATTTATGACAAAAGTGCTGCCATCTTAATGAGCTGATTGTAAAACAGCAAAACAGGCCTGTTATTTCTTAAAGGAATGGTTCAACATCTAGGAAAATGTGTACAGTTGTATCTATATAAAAACACATGTTCAGATGAATATCGATCACACGTCTGTGCATTAAGAGCAGGAGTCAGGATGTAGTTAGCCTAGCTTAGCATGAAAACTGAAAGGCAGGAGAAACAACCAAGTTTACTCCTGCAACTTAATGCACAGCTTCTTGAAGTTCTCCTTGTGATTGGATTCGTACTCACAATGGATGCGGAGCGCCATGATTATAACCAGAACCACCCAACAAACCGCGACTGGTGCAAAAGGCTTAATGATGGAGAGAATCTTCTTCTCTGAACAGAATAATTCATTTGAAATTTGTTTATAATGACACACAAGCAAGATAAACACTTCTCTGTTAAACCCAATCTGGTTAAATTAACGCTTTGTGTTCAAAATGTACCTGAAGTTGCTGTTTTGTCGACCACAGCGCAAACTGCTGCATTTTCATACAGAGAATCTTCCTCAAGTTCATCTGAAAAGGGACAGATTGAATGCAAAAGACTAAATTAAACAACTAAAATAAATTACGTACAGTTGATTTTAGACATTTAAAGAAGCAGTGTGTGAGATTTAAGTAAGTGGTGAAGTGGCACCAACATTCCCTCTAATCGACCATTTCAACCTTTGTGTTTCCATCAAACAGCATCGACTCTGAATGTGACTAAACATAAGAAATAGTTCTGTGAGCAGGTAGGAAATTAAACAATGGAGGTTGGATATGTTAGCTCATATGGCGAGTTTCACAGTGTTGATGGTGATGTTGATTAGAAGATTACACCTTAACAAAAATGTTTAACCAATCAATGTTGAACCCAGCATTGGTTTCCAGGGATATTGAGGGGTACCTACCCTTAATTAAGTGCTTTTTCTTCCCTGAAAATAGCCCTGAAAGAGGATCTACAAAGAGAATTTCTGCAGGTTCTGGCAGCTCTAAAAACCTGTCTAGACACGTGCATTCTTTACCTTTGAATGAGCTCTTTATATATACACTGCCGCTCAAAAGTTTGGGGTCACCCAGACAATTTCATGTTTTCCATGAAAACTCCCACTTTTATTCATGTGCTAACATAACTGCACAAGGGTTTTCTAATCATCAATGAGCCTTTCAACACCATTAGCTAACACAATGTAGCATTAGAACACAGGAGTGATGGTTGCTGGAAATGTTCCTCTGTACCTCTATGGAGATATTCCATTAAAAATCAGCTGTTTCCAGCTACAATAGTCATTTACCACATTAACAATGTCTACACTGGATTTATCATTCATTTAATGTTATCTTCATTGAAAAAAACTGCTTTTCTTTCAAAAAGTAAGGACATTTCTAAGTGACCCCAAACTTTTGAATGATAGTGTACATCGGCAGCAAGTCCTATTTCATGTTCCTGCATGAACCCAGAATGGTAAAGTCAAACGAAAGACGGCATTTCTACATTGTACTTGTTGCCACCTTAAGTTCTCCTACATGATTGGAAAGGGAGGGATGATGGAGAGGTCTTCAGTTGGTTACAACCTGCAACCTCACCACTAAATGCCACTAAATTCTACGTACTGGTCCATTTAAATAAACTATTTTCTGCAACAACAGATGCATCATCCAACATAGACAAAACCTGTAAATAAAAGCTAGTTAATAAAACAATGTGTTGAACAGTTTGATTTTCTACTAAATCAGCTCCTGCCAAGCAGAACACCATTTAACGGTTCATTTTTCTATCCTAATGAAAACTTGTGCGTAACCACACCTTCAGCATATCACACAAAGTTTAGTCTCCAGGTCAAAGTTTTGAACTTTGTTCATCCAGCATCTCCTCGACGGCCTCTTTTTGAATGCAAAAGGTGAAAAACGGAATATTTCATGCAATGGGAAGCTTGTAATTGATAAAGCCAGAACAAATCATACCTGGAGACGAGAAAACATTTGGATTGTAAGTAACAGCCACCTCCCTGGATTCTCTTTTCATCTTGCACAAAGCTGACAGTCCACCTGAAGTCTTAAATGAAGGCTGCTACTGAGGAGTAAAGGTTTAATTCTTCACTTGGGGGATGGACTGATGTGTTTCTATACTTAACTTCTGCTTTTGAAGTTGTGAAGGTGGTTCTCAGTTTGTAAGTGCTGTAAAGTTGCTGTTAGGGCTGGTTTTCTCAGAAGTTTGTCACATTGTATTTATGTTGCTGCAGCACACATTATGTTCTGACTCATCAGGTACATTAAAAACTGGGCAGTTTCCTCTTTTCTCTAAATCAGGAGTGTCAAAACCGGCCCTCCAGAGGGTCCAATCCAGCCTGCGGGACGACTTTGGAAAGTGTAAAAATTAGAAGGCATTAACTGTAGATTGTAAATTTATACAACTATTAATTTAAAATCATTTCTAGACCATGACAAGTTTTGAACATAAAGTAAATTACTTGATTGCTCATTGTTCTTTTGTCATTTTGTGTCCCGTTTTTGAAACATTTTGTCTTGTTTTTGTTATTTGTTCTCTGACTTTTGACATTTGTCTCATGTTCTTGTCGTTTTGTGTTTCCTTTTTGCCTCGCTTGTGTTTTTTGTCTTACTTTTGTCATCTTGTCTTCTGCTTTATTCGTTGTTTTGTGTGTCGTTTATGTCATTTTGTGTTTTGTTGTCTCGCTTGTGTTGTTTGCCTACTTTTTTGTTGCTTTGTTTCTCGCTTCTGTCATTTTTTGTCTTGTGTCATTTTTGTAATTGTTTGTCTCATTTTTTATCATTGTCCATTTTTTGTCACTTTAACTTTTTGCCTACTTTTTTGTCTCTGTTTTTGTTTTGTTTCGTGTTGTTTGTCTAATTTATCTACAATAATCATTTACCACATTAATAATGTCTAGACTGGATTTATCATTCATTTAATGTTATCTTCATTGAAAAAAATGAACTTTCAAAATGAGGACATTTCTAAGTGACTCCAAACTTTTGAATGGGAGTGTATTTGCAGAGAAATTAACCAAGCAGAGGATGGATTTACACTTTGTGGTCTAAAGTGTGCAGACTGTTGAATATATGTTCAAGTTAAGTCTGACTGAAGCCAAACTCTATAAGGCCTTTGGCCAAAGTTAGCTTAACTGTCTCTAGTTTATCTACCACCAATTTTCATCCATCCATTAACCTCCAACTTTAAAAAAAGTGCAAGAAGAGTTTGTGCAGGTGTGCCTAAAAAATGTCCCCAACTCATCCGTCCAGGTGGGTCAAGTGTTCTAGCTCTTGGTTTTAACACAGAAAAAATCTGTCATATTTTGCTTTATTTGTACAAATTTTACTTTGTCCTGCTTTCCTACACCATAAAAACACGATTTTTCAGATTGAATGTGGATATTAAGCACAAAAAATACATGCAAACGTCAAAATTACACTATACTTACTAAATGTCAGGCCTAAATACACTGTAAAGTGCCTTTTTGGCTTTGATATGTAGTTTGTAGAGGCATTTCACACAGTTACACCTTCTCTATCAATACATGAATTCATGTGTTCTCGTGTGACTCTGCGACCCAGATAAAAGCAGAAGTAGATACAGATAAATGTGGTGATAAATTAAACTAGGGCAACTTCACTAGTTTCAGATGCACCCGCAGTCATTTCATTCCAGACTTTGTTCCTCACTACAAACCCACAAGTGTCTTTAGAATAATTCAAATGTGCAAAAAGGTTTCAACAAGCAGCAAAACCCAAAGCTGCTGGAAATCAGGCTGCTTAGTGATGCTTCGACCTCTTGCATTCCTCCAGTGTGCATTTGTAGAAACCTCGGCGTGACACGGCTGCTGTAGGCGAGAACGCTAAACGTTTTATTTGTTCCATTTGACAAGTGACATAATTAGCCAGAGAGTCGCAGAGCTGTCAGTCACGGTGAGCCGACGCCCACTCAGAGGTTCAATCAGGCAGATATAAGTGAAAACACCTGTGTAGACGGCTTTAACCCACGTTCATGTACGGACAAACTTAAACACTTCCACACATACTGTAGAGTCACTAATGCATGAGGACGCAGCAGCACAAACATCCAGGAGGCTTTCATGTGCCGCTGCCTGGGTGTGGTGCCCTGACAGAGTTCATGAATTAACTGAACTCTTGAACTGTACTCTGGTATGTGGCAGACAGTCAGACAAGCTCTCCGTCTTAAAGGGCTTATTTCAGGCACATGTTCTAGTCTACAGTTGTATCCCTGGGCTCTGCTGGTGAATCTCTGCATGATTTGCGATTTAAAAACTCCTTATTTATCCCATCTTGGCTCTTCATGCATCTCTTAAGGTCAGTTTCTTTTAGCTCCTGTCACTTTAAGATCCCACTGAACCCCCTCTGTTCTGATTGGACACCTTCCAGAAGCAGCTTCCATCCAAACGGCCAGGAACAGCTTTGAATTCTGCTTTGAAGAAGCATTTTCCTCAGTCACGATCTTCCAGCAAAAGTTACCCAACATTATACTCTCAGAATGCGATCCAATCAGTTTAATAACAGTATAAAAATAACATTTTACTTTATCCGTTCATCCCACTTTATGTGGGACTGCACAGTAACTCTTTGAACCCCAAAACTCTCCAAATTCTGAGATCTCAAAACAGATTTCTGGATGAGAACATCTGAGATGGGCAAAGATAGATCACGGTTAACCCTCTGAATCCCAAAAACCAACTCGCAGGTCTAAAAAGCATATTATCTTCAAAACTGTCAGAATTGCACCTTTTATCTGAGCCCAAAAATGTAAAAACTTAAAGTGTCATCAGTTTTTTCAACTTTTGTACAGCCCTCAAACTAAACTTATGCAGTTCCACCAAGTAAATTCACCAGATCGAAGCCTAAACTTATGACATCTCATCAAAATCGCATTATTCTATGTGTCATATTTAGAATTTCACTTAAAATAACAAGTGAACTCTGAAGAGATTATTTTAAAAAATGAAAATTTACGGCCCTTGCTGCAACTGGGAAGCCATGGAAGACCCTAATGTGACCCATGTTGAACTGCAGGCAGTGTTTACACAGAGCAGAGAGGAGACGAGCATGGAAACTAAATAGAAGCATAAACAGACAAACATGCATAGTATGCAGTGACCTTAATTACTAGTAATGGTAATATCTGTGGGAAAAAAGTTGTACATTTTCATTCCATTTTTTTCAAAAAAAATCTAAAAATGTACCTTTCTTTTTTATGATTATGGCATTGCCACTGTGTCATACTACATATAAAACATTTCTGAGTTCTCTCTACTTCTAGTCACAATAGTTCTGTTTTCATAGAGGTGCAGGACTTTATATTGTAGTGAAGAATTAGTCCACGGTGAGTAAAAAATGTGACAGGAACAAAGAAAACTAGAAAAGCACTCAGAGAGCACAGTACTCTGGCAAGACTTCTCATTCCTCCATATGGCACTGTCAGAAATGCAGCATTTTTTGTAGAAATGCAGCATTTGTTTATTACTTATTGATGATCAGAAAGCATCTCATCATAGACATCTCTGCCCATGATTTCTCCATTGCACAGCACATCCAGCTGCAAAATGTAAAAATAAACATAATAAAGAAACAGATTGATTTAATAAAGGGACAAAATGAAAACATGCTGCAGAAACCTGTCGACAAGACGGAGGAAACGACGAAGAAGGATCTCGGTGCTAACGTGAGAACTGATAGAAGAGGGGAAGTTTACTGTGGTAATGAGTGGGAGGCTGCACTGAATATGCGAATGTTTCACTACTTTCAGCTCCGTCTGCAGAGAGCCAACAGTTTTTAATCCTTCAATAAAGGAAAGAAATATCAGAGCATCTGGTGGATTTAACACACATCAGAGTTTGACTTCATATCAACTTCTGAGACCTAAATAAGTCTTTTCCTCAACGCTAGATCACTGATTTTTATACATTAAACTGAGTTTTAAAAAGCTGTATTGAATCATGCACAAGTTGGTTTTCTTTAAGCTTAAGATTTGTAATTTTAACTTGTAAACTATGTTTTTTGTCATTTGCACAATGAGCTGATTGGATTTAGCTTTTGAAAGTTCACAGTCTGCAGCTATTCAAACCAAATGACTAGGAAACTAGAAAAACAGTCCTCCTCCAAGGCTGCTCATTCCCCTATATGGCATTGTCAGAAAAACAGCGTTTGTTTATTAGTTATTGATGACCAGAAATCACGGCAACATAGATTGTGGTCATTTAATATAGATGTACCCACAAACAAAATGACCTTGCGCTGAGCACAGGTGTGTGTTATACATGTGTACGTTATGTACGGATAGCGAATCACGTGACCTAAATATTTAGCCGGTGGCGGGAATTGATGAGACTCAGAAACACCCCCACAATTTAATCAGTTGTTCCGTTTATCATTTATGATGGATAAGTCCTGATAAGTCCACAGCAGTGGATTTGTAGTAGGATCACAATCATGTGATCATCAGCAGGCAGCTGACGTAGTGTTCACTTGTTGTCATGGTTACAGTGACGCCATGCCGCTATCTCACAATAATGCAGAAATGTTTAACAAGTCCGTGGATCCAGACTATAAGCCGCATCACTGCCAAAATGTACTCACTTGGTCCTTGTGTCATTTCTGACCTTCCCTGAAAATTTCATCCAAATCTGTTAGTCCGTTTTTGAGTAATGTTGCAAACAGACAGACAGACAAACCAACACCGATCATCACATAACTCCGCCACAGTCCTTGGTGGAGTAACCAGTAGACATTCAGCTAAATTTGTTATTTCACTCACAAAAAACATGCTGTGTGGTAGAAGTATAATCTGCAAGAAAAGTACTTTTATTGAACTTTATTTTGGGGCAAAGTTACAAAATGTTTCAAGAGGTTTCTATCAGATTTATGTGGGGATTTTATACACTGAGTTTTTATGAAATTGGTCTTAGGTGTCATCAAGATCCGAGTGAGAGGCTTTACCTAAAAGGGCAATAATAGGACTAGTTTTTTTCCCACGCATTGAGACGTTCCTCATTAAAATTCAAAAGTCAGCACTACAGGATGTTTGCTTTTCTATAATCTGGCTTTTATCCAGCGGCTGTGAAGGAAGCATTGAAGGCTGTCATCATGGGGCTGTTTGATCACGGCACTAACATGGGTCAACTGCAGGTTAAATTGTTACCATGCCTATGCTACACCCAAACGGGAAAATTATGAGTCACCACAAAGTGACAAGTTATGCCGGTTTTGGGAGAATATGACGGAAAGTAGCACAAAGTAAAGGAAATACAGCTACAACAAAGACTTGGAAACTACCTATGACTGGGTGAAGCCGCCCCGAGGCAGTTCTTTGAATTTGCTGCCGAGATATTTTGTTGATTGCACCTGAGGGTAGAGTACGACATTTTCTGACGTGGTACACGAGTCTTATTAACAAGAAAGGTTGGTCTGCTGCCTCTGTTTATTTAGAAGTGTACAGAAAACAGATTCCTAGGAAGTCGTCAGTACAATAAAAATATATAACATAATTAACAGCATAACCACAACCACTACCATGCTTCACATCTTGATGTTGCCACCACCATGCTTCATATCATGATGCTGCCACCACCATGCTTCATATCATGATACTGCCACCACCATGCTTCATATCATGATGCTGCCACCACTGTGCTTCACAGTGTGGATGGTGTGTGTGATTATGTGCAGTGTTTGGCGTCCAACAAACATAGCATCTGATGGTCAAAAAACTCAATTTACAACATTACACTTAATGTATAACAGACCTGCTAGTCATGTTCTTCAATTATGACCCATTGTTATTTTCAGTTTAAGTCGACTCCACTCCACTGTGAGTTATTTTTATTGCTGCAGTAGCAAAAGCAGAAGGAGCTGTGACACCACAAATACGAACAAGAGAAGCCTGCATTTGCAGCTGTTTCACATATTTGTGATGCTGCCCACTAGTGGCAGCAGACAGCTACAACAGGCAGCCTGCAAAGCTCTTTGTAGCACCAATGCAGCATCTTGCTGCCGCCTTAAAACAGCGAGTAAATCTGTCACTTGGTTCTCCAACTGTTTGCGCCTCTAAACAATTCTAGCTTCCCTTTTCTGCACCTCCACTTTTCTCTTTTCATCTCAGTGCAGTTTGTTTCTTTCTCTATTCATATATCTCCTGTGCTCACATCCCATCCTGTATTCTTTCCTCCCTCCTACTTTGACTCTATTTTATAACCCCTTAAGGGCAACACACCTGCTGCATCATGCACCGTTGCAGCTTTTCACATCTGTAACACATTATAGGCAAACAGTGCAGTCAGAAGTCAACAGAGGATGAGAATTTAATTAAATTGCTTGTCTTTTTAGATTGTGCATGTGTGTTGACGCAGGGGAAAAGATCAGTAGCCTATTTTGTCACATGCCTCAGTGCCATCAGTGTTTCTTTAAGTTACAGCATGCTTCAAATGAATCAGGCTCCTAATAGTGTTTGCCTGGTCAACATAGTACAAGCTGGAGATGCTGCACTCACTTGTAATGCGTGCAAAATGATGATAGACATGTTTAGACTGCAGAAAATATAAGAAGATTGTGGGGTGTAAGGTAGTTTCAGATGCTGCTGTATGATCCAACAAGCACCGTCAGCCTTGTATAATAATGTCAAAATCACCGTCTCAGTATGTTTAATTTGCACATTTATTCATTGTTCCATAAGCAGCATAATTGACTTAAGATACCTCAGACTAGCTCTGTTTACTGCAGAAGGAGGTGTGTCAGCGTTAGGGAAAATGACAGCAAATTTTAAGACAATGTAGTCCATGTGAAAAGCTTAAACTACAGATAAGATGCCACAATTTCTGTAGTCTGAAGTGGCAAGCTCTCAGAGTTGGTGCAGTGAGGGAATTTGAGATGCTGGTGGCCAATCTAACAACCATGATACTGCCACTACCATGCTTTAAGTCATGATGCTGCCTCCACCATGCTTCACATCATGATGCTGCCACCACCGTGCTTCACATCATGATGCTGCCACCACCATGCTTTACATCATGATCCTTCCACCACTACGCTTCACATCATGATACTGCCACCACCATGCTTCACATCATGATACTGCCACCACCATGCTTCACATCATGATGCTGCCACCACCATGCTTTACATCATGATCCTTCCACCACTACGCTTCACATCATGATACTGCCACCATCATGCTTCAGATGCTCATAGAAGATCTGACAAGCATTTCTGTGCTGTAAATTGACACCATAAGCAACAAAAAAATAATGGCAACAACCAGTCTTTGTAGGTCTTAAAAAGTTGTTTTTGCAACGTTTAACCCTTTGATGCACATACATGGGTCAAAAATGACCCATATTTAATGGAAAATGGGTATCTCTTGTCCTGTGTTATGCATTAAAGGGTTAATTTGCTAATTTGAAGGCTGCAGATTTGTCCTACTGGGCCATAAAGAGCATAACTGACCTCAGAAGGCTACCTCAGACCAGCTCTGTCTTCTCTAGCAGGAGATTTTTGCATCATTAGTGCAAAGTAGCAAAGCAAATTCAAAGACAGTTTAGTTAGGCAGCTCAAACTGATCCCTGCAGGAGGCTACAGGAAGGTCGGAGGTCATGGTCAGCCTGAGGGGAGTCGGTCGTGGTCAAGGACACGCAGCAGGGCAGACGGGGGTTTGAACTTGTGACCCTCCGGCTGAAGGCTTCCACATAAACACGAAGCTGAAGCGGTCCGAAGTGAACGGAGCTTTGTCTTCCTGTGTCTGGCCTTGTTTCTGTCCATCCCTCTGAACAACCCTGAACTCTGCAGGCGGTTTTTAGCTCGTCCTCCTCCAGGCTGACGGCTGGAATGCTGACATAACAGATGTTGTCTGACAAAGCCAGTAATTATCTGCTGTACGGCTGTATGTCCGTACCCGCTCTTCCTCCTCCCTCTCCACATCCTCCTCCGCCTCCTCAGACTGGTTCGCCATCTTCGCTTCCTCCAGCTGGTCTGCTGAGACTCTGCTGCTCCTGCAAACGCTCATCTCTGCATCTCAGAATCGGCTTTTATCTCAAATAGCTGGTTCACCAAAATTACCCCCCCAAAAAAAACACATTTTCTCGCTTCCTTCTCATGGTTGTCCGAGATTTTAGATTCTCGCCTCCCCCAGATTAGAACAGATGTGAATAAAGCTGCACGTGTTTGATCACAACATCCAAACACACTTTCTGGGTAAAAGAACAATAATCTACAAACTGTTTTTAGAGGGACTCATTCTTCAGAGTTCAATTTTGGTGACCTGAAAATTTATGCAACTCACTGATTGAAAACCAGAACCAAAGAGTCCAAAGTAGAGAAAGTTATTATATCAACCCTATTGCACTATCCAGTATTTTGTTCGAGTAAACTGCTGTGTGAGAAGAAAACTAAAGCAAAAACAGGGCTAGAGAGCTATTTGCAAACCCAGGTAGTGTCTTAACTCAAATTACAGCATGAAGACCATCTTGTGAAGATCTTGTGATGTTTCATAATCTTATTTTTACAAATAGCCAGTTGTTGTTTTACATTGTTTGACCAAAAAATAACAAATTAGGCAACAAAGCATTATTTTACAGGTATTTGCCATTAAATTTAATGCTTTTACTGCTTTTTTTAACCCATTTTTAAAAACATTTTTATGGTCTTTCTTTTTTTTTTTTTTAAAGTGTACCTGACTCTTATAATGATATTCGTAAAAAGATAGTAGTTCAGTGTTCAGTACATCCATTGTCTTCCCGTTTCCAGCAGTATGTGAAGCCTCTCCTGCTCCGTTAAAAGCTTTTCCTTGCAATGTTTGTTTCTCCAAGCCTTTTTATAAATAAACCTGAGCGAAGTTTGTTTGTGGATCGCTGTTACCCGGCCTGTTAGTTAGTTTTTCCTCTAACGACCGCTCTTTTAGCTCATTATTGTAATTAAGCGCTCTCCCAATGACCTGAAACGGCCATTTAGACAAATCGTACTTCATGTGTGCCTGTTGTTCTCAACCAGAGAGGTGAAGAGGTCGGGTACAGGTTATATGGCAAATAAATGAAAAGAAATGTCCTTTTTTCTGAACTAAAAAGGAACTTTTCTCACTCAAGATTTCGTTTTCCATTTTTATGCTGCACTAATGACAAAGCGCTGCAGCTGCACGGAGAAAACAAATACAAACAGATGATGCAAAAGATGAAAAATGTCAAACGCTGAACACAAGATTCTGTAGAACTGCACAGAAACATATTCAGAAGTGCGCTGCCAAACTAAATGTTGGTTACACTGGATGGACTATTTTAACGCCCGTGAACTTGAGTCCGTTTTTATTCCTGAAGTCACACGACGGCGTCTCGAAGGTCCCTCAGACTGACTCAGCACATAAATGGCAACGTAAACTTTTCAATTACAAGTATGAAAAAGACAAAACCACCAAGATTGCAGTGTTGTGGTTTCTCCTGTGACAGCAGCAGGGATTTAAATAAACTTAAAGAAAACACGAGCCAGAGGTAAAATATCTGGACTCGCACACGGCGGCAGCTCTATCCAAGTCACCATCTGACCCCGTTTTCCCCCTCATTTCGCAAATGGGTGTCCCTTATCGCACCCGAGAACTGCCTTTGAACCAGAAAACACACAAATAAGAGGAGGAGAAGGGTGGGGAGACGGAGAGGCCGAAGGTTTTTATAGCTCAGAGGGAGAGAAAAAATAGATTTCATGAGACGGATAAAGAGATGCAGCTGATACACATCATGAATCAGTGTCCTTCAAAACGAGTTTCAGTCGCGAGTTATGTCATCCAGTTTGATCTGAGTTTGTCTTTTGAAGCTTTCACAGATTTACAAAGAGAGAAAATATTCTTTTTGAACAGGAAGATGAAAGGAAACGCTTTGATTCATCACTTTATCAATGACCTCAGACTGACCCTAATGATAAGCTAACAGAGAAGCTAACAGAGACGCTAACAGAGACGCTAACAGACACTAACAGAGAAGCTAACAGAGATGCTAACAGAGACGCTAACAGAGACGCTAACAGAGACACTAACAGAGACGGTAACAGCTAATGTGACCAATATGAGGAGTTTTTGACTCATTTGACTCGTTTCTGTTGTTTTGATTTGTAGAGTTTAAAGATAATCTGGTGTTTTGTGTTTAACTGGTTTGAAAACCAAACCTGCAGTCCACGTGTGCCTTTTCCTTATTTATCCGGGATTCACTTTAGTTCAGGGGTGTCAAACATGTGGCCCGTGGGCCAAAACTGGCCCCCCAAAGGGTCCAATCTGTCCCATGGGACGACTTTGTAAAGAGTAAAAATAACAGACAAGACATTAACTGCAGATTGTAAATTTGTAAAACTAGAAATGTAAAATAATTTCTAGATTATGACAAGGTGTTTTGATCAAATACTAGATTGCTCATTGTTTTTTGGTCATTTTGTGTCTCATTTGTGTAATATTTTGTCTTGTTTTTGTCTTTTTTTGTCTGGCTTTTGTCATTTTGATCATAAAGTACAATACCATATTATTTAGTTCCAGATAGCTGTGACTAAATGTTTTGTGTCTTTGTAGAAACTCTGTGATCTGGAAGTTGTAATGTGTAAATGATAAACTGAGGCCTTATGTTGCTGAAATTGAACTTATTTTTTTCACTTTTTATTGGTAAAACTTTAAAATATCACAATGCAACCTCCCCAGTTAATTAATTTGTCTATTGTGTAATGCACTCAGTACAGTAAAAGTGCATTTTGGATGTTTTCTTTCCATTAATCTGAAAGAAAACAGGTCATAGAAGCAAAATTTTCTTTGTGATTTTGTTTGTAGCTTCAAGCCTTAAACGATGAATAAATTGAAAAGTCTGATGACTGAAAAAGTTGTTGAAGAGGGACGGTCAATAAATGACATCACAGTAATAAAAACTAGTTTCAAATCATGATTCGGGGCTTCAAGCTTGACCACAATCATCCCACTAATCTGCTGGTTGTTTGTCTGACAGTGAAGTTCTCCTTCAAGGCTGCACATTATACAATCAGTTGTATAATGCACAGGACTGATGGCTGGGTTGTGTCGCATTGTTTTGTGTTGCTGCGTCCCCTCTCTGGTTCCCATGAACCCTCCGATCAGCTGACCGCTCCCTGACCGATGGCATCGGTGTGAACCCTGGTTCAAAACGTCGCCAAGTTCACAGTGACTGAGCGTCCATCAGATAACGCCCTTGGCAGCACTGCGGGGCCCTGCGGCGGACACAAATAGGCCAGGCTGTTTGTGTCCCATTAATTTTCTGCCACACAACTTCTCCCCTATTCTCTGCCTCTCAATGAGGGCGGTCAGGTGGAGGCTGGAAATGCCCGGTGACCTCAGCGGCGGCCTCAGCGATGACCTCACAGCTGACCTCTGGTGGTGACGTCAGCGGGCGACCTCACCGCCGGTTTAGTTCGTAACGAGGTCAGGATCATGAAGCGGGATTTGTTATCGGTTTGGAGAGCTACACTTTCAAGAAATTGGATTCTGGGTCAGTTCGGTAACCATGGCAACGTGTCATGTTTCCGCAAAATGTTTTGATCTGGCTGCTGCTCTGATCCACACTTTTCCTTTCTGTAGCTGCTAAGACCGAGAAAAACACGGTTTCCTAGAAAAAGTTTGGAATATACACTAACATTCAAAGGTTTTGGGGTCACTTAGAAATGTCTTAATTTTTGAAAGAAAAGCATTTTTTCAATGAAGATAACATTAAATGAATGATAAATCCAGTGTAGACATTGTTAATGTGGTAAATGACTATTGTAGCTGGAAACAGCTGATTTTTAATGGAATATCTCCATAGAGGTACAGAGGAACATTTCCAGCAACCATCACTCCTGTGTTCTAATGCTACATTGTGTTAGCTAATGGTGTTGTAAGGCTAATTGATGATTAGAAAACCCTTGTGCAGTTATGTTAGCACATGGATAAAAGTGGGAGTTTTCATGGAAAACATGAAATTGCCTGGGTGACCCCAAATGGTAGCGTATGATTTCTAAAGAAATGTATTTTCCTCCTGAAAGTTATAATTATAATATAATAATTAATACAGAGCAACTTTAATCCGTGTACACTACTGTTTAAAAGTTTGAAGTCCCTCAGAAACGTCCTTATTTTTGAAAGAAAAGCAGCTTTTTTCAGTGAGTGCTGCATTGTGTTAGCTAATAGTGTTAAAGGCTAATTGATGATTAAAAACCCCTTGTGCAAATATGTTAACACATGAATGACAAATGCGGCCAAAAACAAGACATTTTACGACCTTTTTAAAGTTTGGGTTTTTTTTAGTCTTTTCATCAACATCATTGCAAATACAAGATTAATATCCCGATTCCTGCAACATGACAGTTACCCAAAGGTCAATTAGGAGGCGACAGATGGAGCAAGGAAGTTCAAGATCCATGTTGTAGAAGTGGCAAACTTCCCTGACACAGCAGTGACTTACCAGGTGCTAACAGGTAGACAGACAGGTGAGCTATTTTTTCAGTTTCACTTTGGGGTTGCATTTATCAAAGATATCTTGGATGGCTCTGCAGTTCAGGAAGTTGTGTCAAAATTGGAATTTCTTGAGCTGAAGAAGAGATCTTATCCATCATTGCCAAATCTATATACATATGTGATGTTTAGACCATCAAACATGGGCTTTTATTGTGGAGGCAACTGATTTCTTGCTGTCCATTTCTGTCTTGTGCATTATTCTATTTTATTTTCTCTTGATACATTTGGCATCTTTCGGGAGAAATATTTTTTGTTGGGACCTTAATTTGTTGGGACTGTGTTGAGGTAATACTTAGGCGTGTTGCAGATGTGGGCGAGGCTCCGTCGGATAAAAGATTGCCTTTGATGGATTAGTAGTGCGGTTTTCATCTGAAGTCGATGACAAACTTGTGGGTTTTAAATGGTTTGTTCCGCAGATTATTTCTCTGCACATCAAGCTTGATTAACCTGTTCACAGCGGCAGAGTGTTGAAATAGTTGTGTCATCTGCATATTTGGAGATCTTAGCAGAGCCGTGGAGGGCAGATGAGTGGATTTCTGTATTATAAGTGGATAAAGGCTCACGTTTTCAGACAGTGGCCCCTAAGAAGCATTTGTAGCATTGGTAGTGTTGAGTAAGAAATGAAAAAAGAGGACTAGAGAGATGTTTACAAACCCAGGTAGTGTCTAAACTCTACACAAATTACAGTATGAAGACAAAGCCGCTTGTGACGCTTAATTGGTGTCATAAAAGTGATATTCAACCAGTTGACAAGAACTTTTAAAGTGGCATGAGTTGCAAATATAATACATCTTTGATAGATCAGCAGTGTGGTTTTCATCTGAAATCAATGACAAACTTGTGGGTTTTAAATGGTTTGGTCTGCAGATTATTTCCCTGCACATCAGGCTTGATTAACCTGTTTGTAGACATAGTTGTGTCATCTGCATATTTGGACATCTTAGCAGAGCCCTGAAGGGTGGATGAGTGGATTTGTGTATTATAGCTGGATAAAGGCTCGTGTTTTCAGATGCCGTCTCCTAAGAGGCATTTGTAGTGTTGAGTAAGAAATTAAAAAAGAGGACTAGAGAGATGTTTACAAACCCAGGTAGTGTCAAAACTCTACACAAATTACAGTATGAAGACAAAGCCTCTTGAGATGCTTAATTGGTGTCATAAAAGTGATATTCAACCAGTCGACAAGAACTTTTAAAGTGTTGCAGATATGAAACACCTTTGATGGATTAGTAGTGTGGTTTGATCTGAAGTCGATGACAAACTTGTGGGTGTTGAAATGGTTTGTTCCGCAGATTATTTTCCTGCACATCACGCTTGATTAACTTGTTTGTAGAAATAGTTGTCATCTGCATATATGGACATCTTAGCAGAGCCGTGGAGGGCAGATGAGTGGATTTCTGTATTATAGAAAGACAAAGGCTCATGTTTTCAGACGACGTCTCCTAAGAGGCATTTGTAGTGCTGAGTAAGAAATGAAAAAAGAGGGTAGAAAGATATTTAGAAACCCAGATAGTGTCTTAACTCTACACAAATTACAGTATGAAGACAAAGCCTCTTATGCTTAATTGGTGTCATAAAAGTGAAATTCAACCAACCGACGAACTTTTAAAGCAGATATGAGCATTTCTAGCATTAATACAAATCGCATGTCAATATTTCATGTTTCGAATGAATTTTACCAATAGTTCTGAACCTTTTGTACAATCCGAAAGCATGAAACTCATAACACAACAGGCTGATTTTCATTTATCATCTTCTAATTTACTCTTTCCATCAACTGTACAGCAGCTACATCCGATACACTCAGTGAATGCATAAACAGGACAAATATATACAAACTCCGTAAAAGTGGAGAAAGTGCTATCTCCTTCCACAAATCCATCCATATGTAAGATTTCACAGCGCATCTATTAGGATTTGACACAGAAATGGTCCTAGAATTAGCCCAGTCATAATAATAATAATAATAATAATAATAATAATAATAATAATAATAATAATAATAATAATAATAATAATAATAATAATAATAATAATAACAATAGCTTTTACATGCTCAGTATACGCTGCTCTAAACAACAAAAGAGTTCTAGCAGTGAAATAAGGTTTTCTGGACAGTCCGTTACGTTACAGGTTAGTGTCTCTGTCTATAAACTGTTACAGATAAAGTAAAAGCACAACAGATATGATACATCTGCATTTTAAATACAGCTTATTCATTATGCTACTTCATTTGATACACACATAATAGCACTGTTAAGGATATATATATATATATATTAAAAAAAATTTAACATTCATATTTTTTTTTTTAAAACAGAACATTTTGAACTCGATGACGATCCTTGTATTGGAACCAACTTGTCAAAATCAAGTGCAGGCTCCATTTTTATTCAGCACAAAGTGTCTCTGTTGTGTCCAGATTAAATATTGTCCACAGGTGTTCAGATATGTGTTCATTGTAGATCTTGTCACTTGGAGTTTTAGCCTTAATTAAGCTCAGGTGATCTCGTTTTTTTGCTTCTGCACATGCAGCATTCCCATGAAAACATCCAGCGCTTTGCTCAGAGGCACTTCAGAGAGGCAAACCGAGGTCTTCAGAAGTAAACAAAGGCAACTGGAGGATTAAAAACATAAGTATTTGTATACAAATCTGTATGTTACATTCTGCACAGTGGTTGGAGGTGAAGTCTCTGAGTCTGGACTGAAAGAATTATACCAGCTCAGTTTTCGAAAAGTAAAGAAAAATACTCCTGACTTGCAAATTCAGCACAGCAAATATATGTAGCATTTTGCTATGACTTTAGTGATACCCACTGATGTAAAAGCTAAAATTATTGTTGGATTCTCTGAAACATTAACCTCCTGTAGTCTAAAAATGTTAAATAAAGTCACTTACACGCTGTAAAATGGTCAAACTGGGGTTTCTCCTCTGTAGAGTTTAGTTTCACAGATGCACACTCTGATATTTCAATAACTTAAAGTGGATTTACAGACTACAGAGAGGCAGCAGAATATTAAAAGTAGCCCCTTAGCGGCTGTTTGTCCTTGTAAATGGCACTGGAGCTCTGAAGAGAAACTTCTTAAGTGTTCATGAAGTCCATTCAGCAGGAACTTCAGCAAAAGAAGCAGGGAGAATGCTCATATTTCTTACTGATTTCACATATAAATAACTTAAAATGCAAGTAAAGGAAACTGAAAAGCTGTTACAAGTGAATGGGTTTCTTAGGTTTGGATCAGACCACTGGAGGAGTGAAGAAGTGCTGCAAACTACCATGTAAACGGCTCAAAGTCCATGGAAATGAACTGCACCATCAGGACCGGCCAGTTCGGTGTTTCCAGAAGCAGTAAAGATTCAGTTGCCTCTTGGGGGGGAGTGTTTTTTGGGAAAGTCTGTCAGTCTGTTTTTGTACCTAAAGTGGGTAGTTGTAGCTGAAATGCACGTGCAGCCCGTTAACCGGGTGCACGATGGGCACCGTCTGCATCTTGGGAAAGTTCTCCGTAGCCAAGGTCCATTTGCACGTCCCGATCAGCTCCACAGCGAGAGTCTTTAGGATGATCTGCGCCAGTTCTTTCCCCACGCAGCTCCGAACACCACCTCCGAATGGCACGTAGCTGAACCGGGCCGACCGGCTCTCCTCTCGGTCCGGGCCGAACCGATCAGGGTCGAACAGCTCCGGGCTTTGGAAGACCGCTGCCGTCTCGTGGGTGTCCCGGATACTGTACATCACACTCCAGCCTTTGGGGATCTGGTAGCCCTGGAACATGAAGAACAATTAGTTTTTATTAATAAACTAGTGGTGGGAAGCGATTTTTAAAAAATTGTCTAATTAATTAGAGGTTTTGTAATTAATTATTTGCGATTGATCTAATTTTTGTCATATAGTAATATTTGACACAAGCACAGTTTTTCAATTCAAATTAATTTTGGGTGATGACTAAATCGCTGAATACAGGGGGTCCTCGACTTGGGTCGGAGTTCCGTTCCTACAGATCGACGCAAGTTGATTTTCACCGTAAGTCGGAACTCCAGCAAAAATGTAAACAAAGCCACTAGGTGCATCACGATATCAGTCAGTTCTTCAGAAAAGTCATGAAGACCCCACAATGCAAAGTGCCGTACATCTGGTGAACGTAAACAAAGCCATCTTATATGTGACGATGTATTCGTCCGCTCCACTCGCCAACTAGTTCCTCGTAACCAGTTCCGATGTAATGATGTAATGGCATACAGCGTAAACTGAGTACCCGTCTATAAATACGAATGACGTAATGACGAAACACTATAGGTCAAAGATATCATAAACCAAGGACCCCCTGCAGACATATATGTGAACTTAAACTACAAAAATGTTTGTTTCATTTCTGTTTCTCTGCATTTTTCATCTGTCTGCTACATTCACAGATTACTGCAAACTCAAAGTGCAATTATAGTGATTATATTCATCATTTTAAGACTTTTTGTAAACTCAAGCACTTTCAATATCTTAAAAAGTGGTCTATTATGGGATGGCTACACCGTTAGCATGTACCAGGACTGTCATAGCTAACATTAGCTCTGGTGCTAACAGCAACATGTTTTACATTGGGGGTTCAGAAAATTCTTTGTTGCACAATTTACACACAACCAGGCTTTTATCCAAGCTGCCATCGGGAAGATTTTAAAAGAAAGCTTTCTGCCCAACAAGCTCAATGTGTTCTCGTCTTCCTTCACTGTTCACCACCTTTCTTGTCGCTGACATCACTCCTGTGTATCTTCTTCACAACTGAAAAACAAACTTTAGGTTCATTACCACCACCTACTGGGCTGGAGTGTTCATCAGTGTTACTGGTCTGCCAGAAATTAGAAAACTGAGAAAGGTGTGATTTAACGTGTTATTTTTTTGTAATGAATTAAGCGAAATTAAGGCGTCACTGTACCAGCCCTAAAAGAAACACAAACAAGATTTTACTTTTGCCAATAAATCATTTAAAGTCTGTAGAAGCTTCAACTCTGGGGTTGCAAACTCAAAATAGAACTGTTTTCAGCACATAATGTACAGAATATCATATAAATTACAATAGCGTATGGATTTCAGTATTCAAGGAGAACAAAATAGCAGCAGTTTAGATGCAAAAATATGCTGACGCTAAACTTAATATTAACTTATTACTGAGAAAAAGTCATTAAATTAGGTTCCTAGCTCCATGTATTCGCTCATTCATTCCGTTAATCCAGATTTCTTTCTAACCTAATCCCAATTATTTCTACAGAGATGGGATTTCCTTGTTTTGGTTCCAGGAAGATTCACTCGAACGGACAGGCATAATGGCATTTGCAAGATCACAATTACTTCAAGGCTATAGAGGTTCCCCCCGTGTGAAGTCGCTGCAGAAACAGCATCGTAGGCGCCACAATAGTATTCTGTGAATTCTTGTGCAATCACTTTAAACTTCACTTGTCCCTTTGCTATACACGCGGCAAATTGGGGGCACTCTGAGGGCACGGAAGGGGTATTTAAGGACTGGCGACGGGGCCATGTGAGGGCAGTTTCCCAGGAAAGACCACATTGGTTCTGTATGTGAAATTCTTTGAGTATGTAAACGCAGCCGGCCGTGATCCACGACTGATGGTTAGGAACAAAACTAGACTGAAGGAAGGTTTAGTTCGCGTCCAGAGTGATGAGCTCTGTGAATTTTTTGATTATCAGGCTCCTGATTCTCCACAATGAGGAGCAGCATGGTTATTATTAATTCTACACAAGTGGCCCCCTACAGGCAAAGAAGGTAAAAGCTTCTTCTCCAAAACATACGCCACCTACAGGCGGTGTGTGTTACAGCAGCAGAATTTCATATGTAGGTTTTACATCAAACTGGAAAATTTGTCAAAAAGTTCTGGATGGATAATACGTTTGTGGTTATTTATATTAATTAAACAACTGGAAAATACCCTGAAAAAAGCTAATTACATGAATCCTACAATGACAAAGACATTTAATCTAATTGTAAGTCATAGGTTTACAACACAGTGAAAACCGCACGTGCCATATGAGAAATTTGTACTAGTTTTTGCTCTATACTGTGATATCTACGCCCTAACTGATTAGATTTGTTTTCTACATCTGCTCTAGCTGATGCATTTCTACATCTCTCGCAATGATTTTGGCAATTTTATGGTCAGATGCTGGATATCGATGCTTCTAGCTGTGGAATTTTCATTTAGAGAAACATTTATAATGAGATTTTTTTCCAGAAATTAGGTTATTTTGTCTTTAAATCAACAAATGTCTTGTTGCTGCATTGCATTATGTGTTACTGTGAATGTAAAACTTGGTCTTTTTAGAACCGTTTGGCACAAATATGCTTCCAAACCCTTACTGTCCATGATGCTTCAAAAATTATTCAAAATGATGCAAAATGTGTCCAAAATGACTAGAAAATGATCCAGAATTACACAACATTTTCCAGAAATGATCTAAAACAATGAAAATTTGTTTGTACTAACATGAAAATAATCTAAAGTGACTGGGAAATTATCCAAAATCAGTCAGAATTTGTCTAAAATGATTAAAAATATCTAGAATGACTGAAAATTAATTTGTCCAAGATGCTTTAAAAATCATCCAAAATGACTTGGAATTTGTCTAAAATGACTTGAAAATGATCCAAAATTGCAGAAAATTCCCAGAATTACATAAAAGTTGTCAGAAATGACAAAAATCTTCCCAAAAATTGACCAAAATTACTTAAATCTATTCAGAATGTGCTGAAAATGATTAGAAATGACTGAAAACTTGCAGAATGACATGAGGGGAGTAGAAGCAGAGTGGTCTAACCCAAAAGAAATCCAAACTGAGTTTATATCATTTCTGTAATATTTTATGGTCTAGATTTTAGTGGTAACCCACAAACCAAATATTGCGTTACAGTGGAATGTTCGACCACTCTTGAAAACACAAAACTTTGAACCCATTTTTCTCAGAAACTACAGACAGTGGGTCAAACCACTCTGCTTCCAAACCCTTCATATGTTGTGATTTTCCAAAACTACCAGAAGAAATCTTCCCACCAGAGACTTGAACTTACGTCCAGTTCGAACGTCTGCAGGGCCGTCCGGTAACCTCCAGAGACCGGCGGCAGGAAGCGAAGCACCTCCTTGACGACACAGTCGACGTATCGGAGCTGACTCAGCTTGTCCAGGCTCAGATCCGGTAAATGAGACCGGGACTGTGGAAAACCAGCTTCATCCCTCTGCCGGCCTCCGTCCAGCAGGCAGGTCGTCTCCGTGTCGGCAGAACCGTCGTCTTTCTCCACGTTGACGCCGGATGGGCTGCTGTGAGATTCGTAGCCGAGGTCTTCGGCCTCCAGCTCGGCTCTGGCTCGTTCCACCACCGCCGGGTGACGAAGGAGCTGCAGAACCAGAGACGTGGAGGCGCTGGCTGTGGTGGAGTGAGCTGCAAAGATCAGCTCTACTGCTGTTTCCTGCAACAAGGGAGGTGGATGCATCGGGTTAATTTCATGTCAGTTTACTGGCTTGTTTCAATGCGCCTGAAAAGTGCAGTCATGATGAAGATGCCTCTGAAGAGCTGTGGTCAGATGTGAAGAATATTCTGCACAAAAAGTGAAAATTCAGCGTCCTTGTGTTGATGCAGGGCTTTGAGATGAGATCTTTTTTTAAGCCCGTTCAGCCAAACCTAAGCGTTTCTGAGATGTTCAAAAGCTGCTGCAGATAAATAGACTATCCTGACGTTGAGTTTGCTTCTGATTTCCCATTGAATGCTGATTTTTGATGTCCTTAACCTTCCTTGAAGCTACAAACTGTAAAAAACATAAGTGGATAGAACTTCCTGCGTTTTAAAGGAGCAGCTTGGTTGGTTGAGTTTCAAGGCTTCACCGCTAATCTAACATGCAGAACAGGTCTTTTAAAGGTTCAAGAGGCTGGATTGTGTTGGTTTTTGCTCATATTAACAACCTGGGGCTGCACAGTGGCTAGGTGGTTAGCACTGTTGCCTTGCAGCTAGAAGATCCCTGGTTCATGGGATCTTTCTGCATGGAGTTTGCATGTTCTCCCTGTGCATGCGTGGGTTCTCTCTGGGTTCTCCGTTTAGAACACAGGAGTGATGGTTGCTGGAAATGTTCCTCTGTACCTCTATGGAGATATTCCATTAAAAATCAGCCGTTTGCAGCTAAAATAGTCATTTACCACATTAGCAATGTCTAGACTGGATTTATCATTCATTTAATGTTATCTTCATTGAAAAAAAATGCATTTCAACAATAAGGACATTTCTAAGAGATCCCAAACTTTTGAACAGTAGTGTATGTTCGTCTAGTTGTTATCTAGTCTTAGTAGTTCATCAAAACATTAAAGCCATAAAAACACTTTTTACTGAGCATAGCCCTCTAAAAACATCTCTAACATGATTACATCAGATCAGGAAATCAGCCAAACAACTGCTTGATCTGACAAACTTCAGTGTTTAGAAGAAAAATTATAAATAAAATCGTACGTTGCGCAAGGCGGCAACTCAAACACTAATCCTGGTTATGCTGACAGTTGTCTTGTATAGTCAGACCATTCTGCAGCACAGATTGATGTGGCTGCACCTCATTATAATTCTGCTTGAAACAACACTGGTTTGTTTCTGTTTCTTTAAACCAGTCTAATTTAAGGATGCAGCAACAGCATTCCTGCAAAATAGAGAATTGTTTTGGTGGCATATTTGCATGCAGGAAGGTCATTAAAATAGCTAATTTACTGAAAAATGTACCATCAGGGCTGCCTGTCTGCATGATCCAAACCAGTCTGCAGAACTTTAAACTTTTGTTGTGGTGTGTTGCTAGGCAGGAGGTGGTTGTTTGGTGTTGTAAAGTGGAAGAAAAAGGCTTTTACCCACAATCTACATCCAGTGAGTCAGACCAGTTTGTTTTCTATAATGTCTTGCACACAGTGGTTGTTCCTGAGGTCTGTCTTCTGCCCAGCCATGGAAACCACAAGTTAAATTTGGTCTGGATTCAACATGAAGTCCTATATTTCTGTATCTGAACCTGTCGTAACTTTCCAGCTCAGATTTTCCTGCTCCGGTACCTTGAGCTCCTGGATGCTGAGCTGTTGACCATGCTCTTTGGCGCTAGACAGCATGTAGTCGAAGGCGTCGTGATATTCGTCATCCGCCTGCTGCCGCTCCATCTTCTCCTCGATGATTTTCTCCATGTTGGCGTGCAGGATTTCTCTGGCTTTGATGCCCTGGACATGAACGAACATTAACTTAACATCCAACACGTCCAGGTGAGCGTCAGCAGGTAAAAGCTGGACACCAAGGTGACTCTAAAGATGAGTTAACTCGAGTGTTCTCTCACCTTTCGCAGGCCGCTGAGCGGCGCGTCGATGGGCAGCGAGAACAGGTTGTTCATCAGCTGCTCGAAGATCCTCGCCAGGTAAACGATGCGCTCCTCCTCCAGCTGCAGTCCCAGCAGCACCCGGACGGCGATGCGGAACGTCAGCGACTTGGCAGCACCGTACACGTCGATGGCGCCCGGCTCCGAGCACCACTTGGCGATTTCAGACTTGACAACGTCCTGCAGCCGGGGCAGGTAGGACTCCAGAGCCCCCCGGCTAAACACTTTGGCCAGGATCTTGAAAGGGTTAAGGAAACAAAGAGCGAGGAGTCATAAAAAGTTATTACCTGGTACACGGCAGTCAACACCTTTCAGTAAATACTCGCTAAAGAGGAGACGAGGGCGGGGCGAGACGGGAGACGGGTACAGAGTATAGTTGTGAACAAAATGCTCTAAAACCAGCTGAATATGATCAGCAAAAAGCACCTTTCTCTTCCTCTTGTGCAGGTCTCCGATGGAGTTGACCAGGGTGTTGGGCCCCAGGATGATGCGGGTGCTCTGGGGCCACTGGGTGCACACCAGGCTGTGCTCCCCCAGCAGGATCTTGCGGATGTTTTCGGCGCCCGTCACCCGGATGACCGGTTTCCCCAGGAGGTGGGTCTTGAACACGTTGCCATGACGCTCTCTTCTCGAGATGTGGAAGTTTGAACCCTGGAGATCAGGTTTGTCACCACAAATCATTAACAACCGGTCCTGCTAGAAAAATCATCAATTATTCCAAAAATTAAGAGAAATTTGAAAGTGTGTTTGCATGTATTTGCAGTTCAAAATCCACCCGAGAAGGATTTTTTATTTTTTTTTAAATCAATAGATTTTAGTGACACTTGGTGAAAAGTTTTTATGTTTTAGGACTTTTATGATTTTTTCATATTGTGAGTGACTTGTGCAAGTTTTATCCATTTAAATGTCAAATTATTTCCAAAATTGTTTGTTTATTCTGATTGTTTAGATGCAGAATCAAAATATTTCATAATGCATCTAAAAAAAAAAAGAATCATTTACAGCAGGAGTGTCAAACATGTGGCCGGTGGGCCAAAACTGGTCCTCCACAGGGTCAAATCCGGCCCGCTGGACGACTTTGTAAAAATTACAGGGGACAGTAACTGCAAATTAAAAATTTGTAAAACTATAAATTTAAAATAATTTCCAGACCATGACAAGTTGTTTTGATCATAAAGTAAAATTTTTGGTTGTTCATTTTTCTTTTGTCATTTTGTGTCTCATTTTTGTAATATTTTGTCTTGTTCTTGATTTTTTTTTGACTTGTTTTTGTCTGACTTTTGTCATTTTGATCATAAAGTAAAATCCTACATCATTCAGTTCCAGATAGCTGTGACTAAATGTTTTGTGTCTTTGTAGAAACTCTGTGATCTGTAAGTTGTAATGTGGAAATGATAAACTGAGGCTGAATATTTTTTGAAATTAAATTTATTTTTCTTAAGAAATTTTATTTTGTTCATTATCTTTTGTAAAAAGATAATTCCTTAAATGTCAATATTTTCAGAATGTACTTTTTTTTCACTAAAACAAAAGAAATATTTGGAGTTGTGGTCATTTATAGGTTATAATGCTGTGATTTTACTGATCCGGATCACTAGAGATCAAATTAGGCGGAATGTGGAACCTGAACTATATGAGTTTTACACCCCTGGTTTACAGGATTCTGCAGTCTTAGTATGATTCCTTTTCAAGTACCTCGACAGCAGCAGATGTATTTAGGAAAAATAATAGCTTCTTAGTATTATCCATTAATAGAAATGTAGGCCTATAGGTGAAATAGGAAACGTGGGAGGTTAAAAGAAGGTGAAAAAGCTGCACGTGCTGCAAAAAGCTGGTCTGTCTGAGCTCAAAGGATGGAAGCTGGTTGGAAGGAGGGAGAGAGAGATGAAGGGACGAGAGTGCATTCCTCACAGTGGGAGAGACGGAGAGGGAGAGAGAGAGAGGTGGAAGAATTGAACAGAAAACGTCTGTTTTTGCTCCCCAAGAAGGAATTACGCACGGAGCATCAAGTCCGCACATGTTGCATTAACAACAGAACTCAGCCTGCACAAGAATCCGCTGCAGCTTCTCGAAGCTTCCCGCGTTTCCAGATACTTTATCAATAATCTGATTGTTGCAGTGGTTCCCTCTTTTATAGCAGTAAAGTACTTCAGAACAGATGTGCGTAAATTAGAATCTATGCAGCAACCAGCGCGTAAGAAGACAACTACCTGTGGCCTGTTTTAAAAAGCTTGTAAAAACAAGAAAAACCGAGAAGAGCTCACCTGGAACAGCCAGTGGAAGGTCTCTCCGACCAGCGGCCAGCCCATGGAGCCCTTCGGGAGCGGCAGGCTGCTCTCTTTGTCCCGGGTCACGCTCCAGCGGAGGCTCCACAGCTGCCGGGTCAGCGCCAGCAGCAGGAGCGCGGACAGGACCGAGGTGAGCGCGGTGGCCAGAGCCGACAGCACCCCGAACTGGGCCAGGGGGAACATCTCCTCCGAGCTGGTCCGCTTCCCAGCATCCACCTGCGTCCTGTGCGTTTGAATCTCTGTCCGGCGGCGGTGCGTAAAGCTTCTGCCCCGTCCGGCTCTCTGCTTCTCCGCCTCCTTTTTCTCCGGGTCCCCTGTAAAATCTGTCCAAATAAAAATAAAGGCGTGTTTGCTCATTCTGTGGACTTACCCTCAGAGGGAAGAAAAAAAACTGGAGGAGAGAGTGAATCTAAACTTTTTGAACTTTTCTCTGCAGCTTTAAAAGAGCCTCCAGATTCGTCCACAAATATGCAGCAATTAATGTTATAACATTAATTGATGCATTTTTCTTCTTTCTAACATTTTTCTTTTTCCTGACGCTCTAAACCAAACAATTTCTCACATTTTTGCAGTTTTATATTAAAAACAAAGACACGATTAGTCACTTTCAGTCTGTAATTCTTACTAAAAATCAGACGCACCTCCAAAGGGAATAAAACAGTCATCAGATCGGATGGATGCGCCTGCACAGACTGACTGCGGATGAACTACATGAGAAACGTGCTTCTCTGCAGCGAGGAAACTCCCCTTCATTCCGCTGTCGCTGCTCCTTCAAAATGAGGAGTAGCTGTCAAGTATTCCAAATAGTTTTACAGGTTTGCGTGCGCCGGCTTGTCTATTAGGTTATGCGCCTTTATAGGTACAGTTCAGGGGGCTCAGTCACCCCCCGGGCGGCCCGAGGTTTATAGAGCAATGGCAATAAATCAGGATAAAAAAGGGGGCAAGAGAAGAAAGAGGGGTTTGAATACAGTAGGCTACAGTGTGGAGCGGATTAACAGGCGTGCTAAAGTAAACTAGAGGTGAGATGTGAGGAAGAGCAAAAAAACAAACAAAAAAAACCCCCAAATTACTTCTCTTATTCCCCGCGTAAAAAGATTCAAACTGGTTTCTTACCTCCAGCCGGCTTCCAGAAAATCTGTTTGGGTTGAAGGAAAAGTTGCTTCTTTCTCTTTCGCCTCGTTTCTGCCAAACCGGTGTCCGTTTCCTCCACAGTGAGCGGGCTGCGGGGGGCTTTATAGAAACGGCCGCGCGGCGTGATCCACCTTCAGCTGATGACGTTGGTCTGATATGTTAAGAGGCTCGTTCATTCACAGCGCAGCGCGGAGCGGAGCGGAGGAGTGGGAATTAAAAAAAAAAAAAGGAAAGGAAAGGAAAGCGTTCGGAGATCAGAGCGGCGGCGCAGCGGTGCGTCCTGAGAGAGAGACTGAGCACAGGAGAGGGTGTGTGTGCGTGTGTGTGCGTGTGTATGTGTGTGCGCAGAGGATCAGATGGCAGCGAATGGAGGAAACTCGCAGGTAACCAATCAACTGGGATCCGTTCAGAGTTTTGGCGCAGGTTTGAGAGCGAGTTCGGTATTTGTAGCTCTGTAGCCTGGTTTTATGTTCAGAGGAACATGAGCAGGGATACGGTAGAGAAAAGTGGAAATAGAATGTAGATTCAAAAATAGGTATTTTTCCTAAATGAAACTATGTTGTGTGGCAAAAGAGACTTTTTCCAACAATTTGTGTAAATTGTCGCCTCAAAAACTCAGAAATATTTACGATTTTTCCTGGTTTCTGCATTATTTTTAAATTAACTTCTTGCAGCCACACACCTCAAGGAGCAAATTCTTTATATTTCAACTCTAAAAAAAAGGCCTGAACTAAACGAGATGGATGTTAAACCGAAATATATATCAGGAAAAATAGATTTAAGATGTGTGCGCGTAATGTGCGTCTGTGCGTAAAAACAGATTTGGATTAGATGCGTAAAAAGACTCTGTGGCCTCGATTTAAATCCAGCTGCATATGACAAAGTATATATATATATATATATATATATATATATATATATATATATATATATATATATATATATATATATATATATATATATATATATATATATATATAGATATAGATATATATATATACATATATATACTGACGGGGGGGATATGGTTTTGTGTGTTTTTCCCTCATATTTAGAAGCGTTTCAGTTCAAAAATAGCTACCAAAGCAGCTCAGTCAATTAATATTCTTGTAAATCCTCATCTGAATGAAAACTGGGAAAATTTTCCCATCACATAAATCAACATTTCTTCACGTCCCCGCTGTTGTTTTTCTCAGTGCGCTCCGTTTGCATTTGACTGCTGTTTGATTTGTTTGTTGGTTGCTTTTGGCTGCGGGCGGTTTGTCCAAACTGACGCTCCAGAGGTGAAAGAGCTCTGACCGGGCGGACTGACGGAGACGCGGCCGCGCTGCTGGTTTTCACACCTTTAATTAACGGGACGGTTTCTGCGTTAATTCAAACCGCTGTGATCCTGGAATCCAAACATCCAGAACATTGCTCACCTTAGGTATTCTACGGAGAGGACCACTGCGTCTATGTGCGTAATAAATACATTTTACGCCACTTCCAGGTGTGAAAAATCTTAAAAATGACACATTTTAATGATTTAAACTCACTCCAGAGCCCTGTAGTGCTCCCAGAAAAACACCTGTAAATTATTGGATACTTTCAACACGTTTTTTTCTCCGTTTTTTGCCATTTTACGGACGTTTTTGTTTTTTAAAAACGAGACGTGGACGTCATATTTTCCCTGCTTTTCTTTGTACCTTCATGTGCGCTACTTAAAAAGCTCCACATTTTATCCACAATCTCAAGACAAATCTCTGTGTCCTGGGGAATCTCCCCACCAAAGAAACACAAATCTCACATTACCGCATCAAAATGAAGCTGTTAATATCAGCTGTCAGTCGTTTGAAGAAGCTTTCATTCACAGAGATTCTCTCTTTTAAGGATGGAAGGAAATTAGTGTCAGAACAGAATCTCAGAAGATGATTGAGTGTGTTTTCCATCTAATTATATTATTATCATCATTAATAATATTATTATTGGCAGAAAGTCTCTGTTTTTGTGAGCTGGTTGTCTTAAGTCATGTCAGGTTTTAGATTTTTCTGCATTTAATTATAATTTCTTTGTAGTTGAGCTGCATGCAGAGATAAGGATATAGAAATGATTGTGTTTAAAACATATTAACCTAATTACATGTACATACAAGCTACACAGAGCAGCCATTTTTGTAGTACAGTTAATGTGTCCCTTTTGTTTTTGGTTTCAAATTAAGGTGAAAAAGTGCAATAACCCAAGAAACCAAACCTACTGAAATAAATGCAGTTGTTGGTTTTGTGTGTGTGTGTGTGTGTGTGTGTGTGTGTGTGTGTGTGTGTGTGTGTGTGTGTGTGTGTGTGTGTGTGTGTGTGTTTTGGTTTAGTTCGTTTTTTTTAAAAAAAAAAAAACAAAAAAAAAAAACTGGAGTGCCATAAGAATTCTATAACAGCTATTTTAAAAGCTTTAAGTCAGGGGTGTCAAACATGCGGCTTGCAGGCCAAAACCGGCCCTTCAGAGGGTCCAATCCGGCCCTCAAAGTGTAAAAATTACAATTAACTGTAAATTGTAAATTTGTAAACCTACAAATTTAAAATAAAGAAATATTTTGTCTTGTTTTTGTTGTTTTTTGTCTGACTTTTCATTTGTCTCATGTTTTTGTTGTTTTGTGTTTCGTTTTTGTCTCACTTGTGTTTTTTGTCACATTTTTGTCATTTTGTTTCGCTTTGTTAGTCGATTTGTGTATGGTTTTTGTCGTTTGTGGGGTTTTTTTTGTCTCACTTGTGTTGTTTGTCTACTTTTTTGTTGTTTTCTCACTTTTGTAATTTTTTTGTCTCATTTGCGTTTGTGTAGTTTTTGTCGCTTTGTAATTAATTTTTGGTCTCTTTTTAGTTTAGTTTTGTCTAATTTTTTGTTGTTTTGTGTCTCGTTTTTGTCATTTTGCATCTCATTTTTGTCACATTTTGTCATTCTTGTTGTTTTTTGTCTTTTTTGTCTGACTTTTGTCATTTTGATCACAAAGTAAAATCCTACATCATTCAGTTCCAGATAGCTGTGACTAAATGTTGTGTTCCTCTGTAGAAACTCTGTGATCTGGAAGTTGTAATGTGTAAATGATAAACTGAGGCTGAATGTTGTTGAAATTGAATTTATTTTTCTTCAGAAATTTCAGGTTGTTCATGATGTTTTGTAAAAATATAATTCCTTCAATGTGAACATTTTCAGAATGTACTTTTTTGCACTAAAACAAAGGGAAAAAATTGTAGTTGTGTTTTTTTTTTTTAGGTTATTATGCTGTGATTTTACTGGTCACTGGAGATCAAATTGGGCTGAATGTGGAACCTAAACTAAGAAGAGTTTGACGCCTCTGATTTAAGTGCATCAATTCATTTAATTTCCTCTTTAAAATGATGGTATTTTTCACTATTATTTACAAAAAATGTAATGTTCTATGTACATCTCTTAATTGTTATTCCACAGATTCTGCATTTTGAAAATGTATCTGTAGCAAAAATATTAGTTTTTTTTATTGTTGCCTATATTGCACAGTTATGGCCTTTCCAGTTACTATTTATATGGATAAAATATATTGTAAAACACGTATTTATTATATTACTTGCTTTTGCTTTACAAGTGTTAATACAGTAGGAGATTTGATAAAAGGAGAAAAAATATCCTATAGGGTTAAATGCAGCTACAGTGTTTGTGGATTATGCGATTATGTGCCAAAAAAACCCACAAAATAATGCATCTAATGAATCACAAGTTGAGAAAAAAATGCACTCACAGAGGTAAATTTATTCTTGGTTCTTCTGTCCTTGAGTCATCTTTTCCATCCATCCATCCATCCATCCATCCATCCATCCATTGTAGTGTAATATTTTTTGGGTATGATGTGCTAAAAGTAAAAGTTGATATAATCTTGGCAAATGCTTTTGAATTCATGAGTAGTGTTAAAATATGTGTGTGTAAAATACATAATGTTGAATATTCTAGCAATCACCAATGCCTTGATTGTATTGTGTGTGGAGAAAGGAAAAAGGAAGGCTTGAAGCTGTAACTTTGGTGTGAAGATAAATCATGCTTCTTTTTTTTTTTAGGAGATGAACTGTGGCATGTTCAAAACATAATGGTGTCTACTTAACCCTCCTGTTGTCCTCATTTACGAGCACAAAAAATATTGTTTCTTTGTCTGAAAAAAATCCAAAAATTCAGCAGAAAATTTCTCCAAATTTCTGAAAATTTTCAAAACCTTCAGGAAGAAAATTCCAGTAATTCCTTAAAAATTTCCCTTAAAAGTTATTTTTAAAAAAAACAAAATCCCCCAAATTTGGTGAAAAAAATCTTCTAAATATTTTCAAAAAATTAGTAAAAAGCTTCCAAACAATCCTAACAATATCTAAAGTGATTCTGTATATATCAGTAAAACTTCTAATATTCTCTTTAAGAACATTCACCTAAAAATCAACCAAAATCCAGCACATTTTCTGGATTTTGGTTGATTTTTTTGTGAATGTTCTTAAGAAACATTTTTAACATTTCTTTTTCTCCACCAAAAAAATGTTCAAAAATTTCCCGAAAATGTGGACATCAGAAGTTTCACTGTTGTTTCAAAATTGACCCGTTTTAAAGTTTGAAAATATTTTTTTTTCCACATTTTCAAACTTTAAAACAGGTCAATTTTGACCCGCAGGACGACACGAGGGTTAAGGCATTAAAACTGTTAAAATATATTAGAAATAAAACAACACATGACAGAGTAACAGGCACGAAATCTGTCTCAAAATAAAAGAGCAAAGTCTGGAGGGTCGTTCCAGAATTGGAGGACATTTGGGCTTCAACATTTTTGAAAAATCAACCTTTTAAAATTTTCTGCTCCATATTCATCAATAGTAGGTAATAAAGGGTGGCACTTTGGCCTTGCAGCTAGAAGGTTCCTGGTTCACGTCCCGGCTTCCCGGGATCCAGGTTCTCCAGCTTCCTCCCACAGTCCAAAAACATGCTGAGGTTAACTGGTGATTCTAAATTATCCATAGGTGTGAATGTGAGTGTGATTGTTTGTCTCTATATGTATCTCTGTGATAGACTGTTACCTGTCCAGGTGTCTCCTGCCTTCACCCTCAGCCAGCTGGATAGACTCCAGCCCCCCATGACCCTAATGAGGATGAAGTGGTGCATAGATAATGGATGGATGGAGCTTTTGAACTTCTCAGAAATGGTTGCGTTTGGCTTAAAAAAGACCTCATCGTGTTCCTCTCTGGAGACTCCAACACACTTGCTGAGAAGCATTTCCTGTCCTGTTGTCCCGTCACACCGTGAGGAGAAGCTCCGGACACTTGAAGGACCGTCCCACTAATCCCAACCCTGAGCCTTTAAAAGCTTCTGTAATGGAGATCTTCCTCCTGCGGCGCCCCGGGCAGCTTCGTCCACCAAATCACAGCTCCACTTTCAACCTCAGGACGATGATACCCAACCAAATAAATCTGATCGGATTCATTTTACCTCAAGACAGACGCATCAGGGAACAGAACTGGTCCTTATCCCTTCATAATTCCAATATTAGATAGATAGATAGATAGATAGATAGATAGATAGATAGATAGATAGATAGATATTAGATAGATAGATAGATAGATAGATATTAGATAGATAGATAGATAGATATTAGATAGATAGATAGATAGATAGATAGATAGATAGATAGATAGATAGATAGATAGATAGATAGATAGATAGATAGATAGATATTAGATAGATAGATAGATAGATATTAGATAGATAGATAGATAGATAGATAGATAGATAGATAGATATTAGATAGATAGATAGATAGATAGATAGATAGATAGATAGATAGATAGATAGATAGATATTAGATAGATAGATATTAGATAGATAGATATTAGATAGATAGATAGATAGATAGATAGATAGATAGATAGATAGATAGATAGATATTAGATAGATATTAGATAGATAGATAGATAGATATTAGATAGATAGATAGATAGATAGATAGATATTAGATAGATATTAGATAGATAGATAGATAGATAGATAGATATTAGATAGATAGATAGATAGATAGATAGATAGATAGATAGATAGATAGATAGATAGATAGATAGATAGATAGATAGATAGATAGATAGATAGATAGATAGATAGATAGATAGATAGATAGATAGATGCATTCCAACAGGTTCCAGTTCTACACACTTGCTGAATTATTGTATTTTTCCCATATTTTACAACATCTTTAACATTTTGGCTGAACAATTTGCAGAATAAATCATGCTGCGCTTATTTTAAGAGACGTTTCCATCAACATGTGACTCATGGATTCAGCTAGAATCATTGTTTTTGTTTTTCTTTTCCACTGAAATGTATAAAATGAAGATGTGATTTTTGCTGCACCAAACAAACAGATCTATAGAGTTCTTTTTGTAACATTCTCATATATTTTACTTTTTTTTTTTTAAACTGCAGTCAATCTTGCAATTTCTATGTTCTACTTGGCCGTTCCTTTCATTTTATTAAGCGTTCACCCTGATTCTGCATCCATTATGCTGCTTTTGCTCTAATCTTTCTGGAAACAGATCTTGGGGACAGAAGTTTGTGTTTGTTCAGGCCTCAGGGCTGATGAGTTGATGAGTTAATCCTGAGCTTAAACCTCAGAATGATCCTCCACTGATCCTCCATCGAGGTTCAGATGTTTAGCTCACATCTGAAGAAGAGTTCGGTCCAATGTCAAATCTCGGTTTAATAATTCAGTGTACCCGCAGGATTTTGTGAGGCTGCATTTTAACTTCTGCAAGATTCTGGATTTTTAATTAAATGAGAAGAAGACGGTGTAACTTTCAAATTCTTCCCCAGTTTTTATAGAGTTGTGTTTCTTTTGAAATCACTGCGATATTTATTATAACTTCCTCATCGTACAGTCAGTTGAGCTACATGTGTGTTTAATTTTAGTCTGAACTATCTGGGTTCAGGTCAAAGTGTGTTATTATGTAATAGTTTTTTCTAAGGTTCCTGGTTCTGGTTGAGATGTTCTCGTGTTGATGTTCCTCTTTCATTTCCTGCTATTACTTTTAACAGCGATGCAGACAGACGGAGGATGAAACAGAGGAGGCGTGTTGTAGCATGCTGCAAACACAGGTAGATAGAAAAATCTTCAAAAAAAACTAGAAACATTCATATCTATTAATGAGTTTTAAAGCTTCAGAAAGAATGGAGGAATGTCACTGTCCCTGAATAGCTGTGGATCACTTTTATTGTTTATTGTCTATCATGCATTTATTTAACTTTTAAATTCTGTATAGCTGCTACTTTGACCAGGTCTGCCTTGTAAATGAGATTTCTACTCTCAGCGGGACTTCCTGATCGGAAAAAAAGGTCAGTAATTTTTTAAAATCCAGGAACATATTCACATTTGTTGCATTTATTGCTGGTTTTCAGTAAAATTAAATAAAAAATTCTGGTTGATATTCAGCTAAGATGGTGGATGTTGAGAAGAAGAATTTACTGTCGAGTGAAGCTCTTCCTAAAAACAGAAATCTACTGTCTGAACCTCGTGACCTTTGACCTCCTGCTCATTGTAGCTTAGATGCATTCATTTTTTTTGGTTGTTTTTTTAAAACATTTACACTCAACTCAGTAAAAAGTCACATCCATTAAGAAAAAAAGGCTTGTAGTCTTTTAAAAGTTAAAAGTTCAAGTGTGTGAAGACGTTGGCCATATTATCAGGCTGCAGATCAGTCGGTAGCGTGTGTGTGTGTGTGTGTGTGTGTGTGTGTGTGTGTGTGTGTGTGTGTAGCACAGAGAGTAGAAAGTGCTGTAATGTAAACACTGGATGAACTGTGGCTGCTGTCGGCCTGAGGCATCGCTGCACTGACAGTCTGAAGGCTTCACTTTGATCTGACTGCTGCTGAACAGAGCGTGTGTGTGTGTGTGTGTGTGTGTGTCTGTGTCTGTGTCTGTGTGTGTGTGTGTGTGTGTGTGTGTGTGTGTACAAAGATATATGTGCAAGTACAAACGTGTGCGTTCGAATGTAAATGTGTGTTGAGTTGATGTCAAGTTTTTTTGCTTCTTGCATGTGTGTGTGTGTGTGTGTGTGTGTGTGTGTGTGTGTGTGTGTGTGTGTGTGTGTGTGTAATTAGCGTAGCTGCGTGCCTGTCAGGGTCAGCAGTGTCTCCTCAGGTTTGATGCCAACAGAGTCTGACAGGTGCTAAAATCTGCTTCAGCTTCACTTCATGCTACCTGAAGCTGAGAGGATCACACACACACACACACACACACACACACACACACACACACACACACACACACACCCTCATGCCCACACACGGTATCTTGCATACTGTACATTTTTACATTAGCTTTTTTTGTTTTTACATTTTTGCACACTATATTTTCACATTTCATTTCATAAATGTATTGTAATGGGTGGAACCCTGTTGCCAGGCAACTTCATCAGAGGCACATTCAGAAAGTGACAGTGGAAGAGGCTTGGAGGGCCATGCAGAAGAATGCTGTTAGCAAAATGTCCGTACAAGGCGACTAATTTCTGTGTTTCCTCTCAGTCAGACTGAAAACAAACATAGAATGATTCATGTGAAAATCAGGGATTCTGGAAAGCTGCTCTGTTTTCCAGGATAAATCCTGTCATGTTGGCATTTCCCTCAATCTCTACAACAGAGGCTGAGAGTGTAAAGTTAGCATGACCCATAGAGAAACAATAGACACATTAAAAGGGAATCCAGCAGGCAGAAATAAACCAGAATTATCTTTTTATAATTTCAACTCAATGAGACACTTGTATCATTAATTTAATCATTTAATTAGCATTAATTTATGATTCTTCATGAAAATAAACAAAAAATAAGTTATTTAATCCAACTTTTGTTGGAAAAATGTTCATTTTTTCAGGTAATTAATGGATACAAACACTCAGCAAACTTTAACTGTGTAATAAATTAGTTTCAAACACAAAATAATAATTGTAAATAAAGAAAAGCATGTGGTCATCCCAGACTAGAAGTCTGATACAATATGAGTTTATAACTTTCCCAATTCTGATTGATTTTGAGGTCTATGAATTCAGGCTGGGACTTTAACGCCTTAATTTCGATTAATTAATCACAGAAAAAATAACATGTTAAAAAAATCATGCATTTAATAGCACCTTTCTCAGTTTCTGAATTTCTGGCCCACCGGTGACACTGATGCATATTCCAGCCCAGTAGGTGGCGGTAATGAACTTAAAGTCTGTTTTCCAGCCATGAAGAAGAAGCACAGGAGTGACGTCAGCACACAAGAAAGTTTGGTGAACATTGAAGGAAGACGAGATGCATTGAGATTGTTGGGCAGAAAGTTTCCTTTTAAAAATCTTCTGATGGCAGCTTGGATTAAAGCCTGGTTGTCTGCAAATTGTTCAACAAAGAGTTTTCTGATCACCTCAGTGTAAAACATGTTGCTGTTAGCAGCAGAGCTAACATTAGCTACAACAGTCCTGGTAATAGCTAATGGTGTAGCCATCCCATAATAGACCACTTTAGAAGACATGAAAGTGCTTGAGTTTACAAAAGTCTTAAAATGTTGAATAAAATCGCTATAATTGCATTTTGACTTTGCAGTAATCTGTGAATGTAGCAGACAGATGAAAAATGCAGATAAATAGAAATGAAACAAACATTTTTCTGGTTAAAGTTATTATTCTACCAAGGAGGCAGAGTAATAACTTAAACCATGATAATGTCTGTCTTTTAATAACTTAATTATAAACTTATAGTTTATGAAAAAATATTTTTGTTTATGAATAAAAATTTATATTCCTAAAAAATATGTCCCATTTTAAAAATGTATTTATTTTATAAATTGAAAATTATAAACATGTATGTCTATTCATTGATTCAACTGTCAACCAAAATGTATTGGAATTGAAAAACTTTACTTATTGTGTCAAATATTGTTTGTTTGTGGTAAAATGGTTCCATAGCGCCACCTGGATAATTTCAAACAGGAACTATGGCCAGGATGTGTCACCTACAGCTATGAAATTCGGTAGGCTTATGTAACTCCTCAAGATGCACAAAAATGTTATTAACATCCAGTTAAACTTCTTTATTTCCAAACGGAGGTCAGAGACATGCAGTAACACCTACTTTAAATATAAATTACTGTGTGCTAAATACACATAAGTTCCAATCCAGTGTTCATGCTGCAATTAAACATCAAATCACTCTGAGATAATAAGGATTAAACGTTACAGAAACGTATCCTGCAGCGTGAAGCGACGAAGACATCAACAGTTTCAGTTTTCACTTTTAATTAGGACTTTTGATTGGTTTGGCACAAAAACACTAAACATTATGAGCGTCTGCTTCCCTCCCTGTTTCATCTAATGAAATACTGGAACATAATTAGCTGTGGAAGCAGGAAGGGAAATGACACTTAGCTACAGTAAGAACAACGACTGGTGGAGTACTGGGCTCTCTCAGTGCTTTTCTTGTTGATCATGCTTTAGCCAACATCAGGAGCCTAGTGAAGATGGATAATGGAGAAAAGGTTTATGACAGAGAAGGGAGTGTGAAAATATTTCCTTTTATTGGCCTGAATGCTTTGCACAAGATCACCAGTCAGTAGAAATCCAGAAACTCTGAGCGTGAACTGAGATTTCAAAGCGTTCTGGTTGTGACCTGCAGCAGCAGCCTGGCGGACGCCAACTTCCTGTCCTGCCAGTCAGCGAGCGGCCGTTACTTTACAACGGAAGCCGCGGTGGGATATTTTACACCGTCCTTCCTGGAAACCCAAAACTCCAACGAGCAGCCGAGCAGCAGGAGGGAGGAGAGCGAAAGTTTTCCCTCGACCCCCGGAGACGTTAGAAGATGAATGAAGGAGGAGGGAAGAAAGCGCCTGACAGAGGTGATAACGAGGTAACGTGGGTCATCGAAGGGATGCAAGATGTTTGATTTTATTCATCTGTCATCACACAGGTTTGTTTTTTAAAGAAGTGCAAACGTAGCCGTGATTCTAGAAAAGAAATGAACCAGCCATCAAACACATCTGGAGGAAGAACTTTACAGTATCGGCCTTTAAACGAGTCATTTTATGTCATTTTTCCAAGATGCATGAGAAAAAATCTGACAAATGAGGACATCTGTGAAATCAAAGCAAGAAGATGAAGACAAAAAAGAAAAATTTGACAAAATTCTGCAATTAACATCTAGTTGGATGATAAATCAGGCTTTCAAAATGAAAACCAAACAAATAAAATGTGTGATGATGAAAAGACGGACCATAGGGCCCCAACTGCAAATGCTCAGTTCCCGTTTAGCTGGCCTCCTGGAAAACACTGAAGATCTCATATTGGTGCATGTGGTACTAAAAGGTCCGAGATGTAACTGGAAGAGAGGCCATGAAGAACCTTAAAGCTAATCAGTAAAATGTTAAACTCTATCCTGAAACACACTGAGAGCCAGAATAAAGAGGCCAAACAGGAGTCATACAGTTGCAAGGAAAAGTATGTGAACGCTTTGGGATTACTTGGACTTCTGCATAAATTGGTCATAAAATGTGTCCCAAGTAATCCCAAAGGGTTCGCATACTTTTTCTTGCAACTGTATGGTTGTGTTCATGGAGTGCATCAACACCTTTCTGGTTCAGGCAGGTAAACAAAGCCGGCACAATAATCCAATCATAATGAAATAAAAGCGTGTAAAACTGTTTCTGTGTCATTCAAAGTTCAGGTATTTTGTCAATATGTCTGAGATGATGACTGACTGTCTGTCTGTCTGTCTGTCTGTCTGTCTGTCTGTCTGTCTGTATGTCTGTATGTCTGTCTGTCTGTCTGTCTGTCTGTCTGTCTGTCTGTATGTCTGTATGTCTGTATGTCTGTATGTCTGTCTGTCTGTATGTCTGTCTGTCTGTATGTCTGTCTGTCTGTCTGTCTGTCTGTCTGTCTGTCTGTCTGTCTGTCTGTCTGTCTGTCTGTATGTCTGTATGTCTGTATGTCTGTATGTCTGTATGTCTGTCTGTCTGTCTGTCTGTCTGTCTGTCTGTCTGTATGTCTGTATGTCTGTATGTCTGTCTGTCTGTATGTCTGTCTGTCTGTCTGTCTGTATGTCTGTATGTCTGTATGTCTGTCTGTCTGTCTGTCTGTCTGTCTGTCTGTCTGTATGTCTGTATGTCTGCGGACCACAAATGTTTTAAAGATTTCATTTGTCAGAAATCATACGACTGAGCAGCCTTGGCGGAGTACTGCGCTCTCTGAGTGCTTTTCTTGTTAATTACTGTATTTGCAGTAAACTTTGAGTCACTGTAACTTCACACTTTAATCAGCCTCTTTTACACATACACTATCTATTATTGTACGTAAGTAGTTAAACACACATTTTCCTTCTGTAACCTACCTTTTCAAGCTTTATTCATAAAACTGTTTTGAATCCACACTCACCTGTACACACACACACTTCCAAACACACAACCGTTAGTCCGACCCCTCAGGCTCAGTTCACTTCTTCTTCTTCTTCTCGTCTCTTTGATTTTTTCATCCTTTCTCCTCGTCTGAGTCGCTGCCTGTCATCGGCTGCTTCCTCCAGGGAAGGAGTGTGTGTGTGTGTGTGTGTGTGTGTGTGTGTGTGTGTGTGTGTGTGTGTGTGTGTGTGTGTGTGTGTGTGTGTGTGTGTGTGTGTGTGTGTGTGTGTGTGTGTGTGTGTGTGTGTGTGTGTGTGTGTGTGTGTAGCCCTCTGAATCTTAGTTGGGAGGTTTTAGGTGTTGCACTTTAATCTGAATGTATTCACATTTCCTGGAGGAACTTCTGAGGTTCTTTACTTACAATTAAACTGCAGTTATACTGTAGCATCTGTTAGCATGTTCATAAGTGCAATATCTGTTACTATGTACACACACACTACTGTTCAAAAGTTTGGGGTCTGGGGACTGGATTTCTGATTAATTTATTGTTATCTTCATTGAAAAAGAACAGTTTTTCTTTCAAAAAAAAGGACATTTCTTGTGGTTCATAAGTCCAATGGTCACCCAGAACAAACGGTGCTCATGTCTTGTTTGGGAAGATATGTTCATTAGTAACACAACAACAAATGCAATCCAGGAGAAAATACCATTCCCTCAAAACACAACTGAGAATGCAGTTTAGTTGTGCAGGAACATGATTTTTATTCGTGAGGGCTCAGAAATAATCTGCAAAGACCCGATTTCCACCTGAGTCTCTGTGAATCTGCTGACTAAAAACACCTGATCAGTGTTTTTATGTGGAAGTGTGATGACTTTGAGCCGTTTCTGATGTGCTTCTACATTTAAACAGCTGTAAAATACTGGAACAAGGAATTCCCAAGCAGTTTAAATTGGTGCAAACATCAGAAAACCATAAACATCAACGTTGGACGACTGAACAATAAATGTGAGGTAGAAGCAGATTTTGAGGCAGAAGGTGAGTAAGGTGAGTCGCACTGGGTTTGACCCCCGGGGCAGATCGGGGTGAGGGGCGACACCAGGACTACCGGTGGTCCACTTCCTTATCTTTCAGATGGAGCGCCCCGCCGAGCCGGCAGGCCGGGGTATCGGGTTCGGGCCGGGGCGAGGGGTCGCGACCTCAGCGGGAAACAAGGGCTACTGTTCTGCTCCACTCGAGCTTTAAGAAGAGACGCCTGTTTTCAGAGAGGAGTCCAACGTTTCATTCACAGGGAAAGTCTTCATGGAATAACGTGAGGTCAGAAAGGAGAACCTGATAAAAACGTGCAAATCAGACACAGAAAAGTGAGCAGAAAACCCAGAGATGACCTGGTCGCCATCATACTTTACAGATTTACTAAAAATACTCATCACTAAACAAATCATTCCATCAGTTTTTAGATCAGGGGTGTCGAACTATTTTAGTTCAGGAGCCACATGCAGCCCAATTTTACATTCAGTCGGCCAGACCAGTAAAATCACAGCTTATTAACCCATAAAAGTCCAATTTTCTCCTTTGTTTTCATGCAAAAAAGTAAGTTCTTCAAATGTTCACATTTAATGAACAAAATATTATGAATAACCTGAAGTTTCTTCAGAAAAATAAATTCACTTTCAGCAACAACATGCCTCAGTTTATCATGTACACATTACAACTTCCAGATCACAGTGTGCCTACAAAGTAACACAACAGTTAGTCATGATCAAAACAGCAACAACTGGACAAGAAAAGACAAAAACAACAAAAAACAAGACAAAATATTACAAAAATGAGACACAAAATTACAACAACAAAAAGAAAATGACAAAAAATGAGACAGATGACACGAAATAAAACAGAAAAGAGAGAAAAATGTGGCAAAAACGTTACAAAGCGTCAAAAAAATGGACAAACAACAAAAATAAGACAAAAAATTACACAAACGACACAAGTAAGACAAAAAAAACACAAAACAATGAATAAAGCGAAACACAAAATGAGGAAAAATTAGACCAAAAATACAAGCGTGACAAAAAGGAAACAAAATGACAAAAACATGAGACAAACGACAAAAAAAGACAAAAGCAAGACAAAATATCACAAAAATGAGACAGAAAATCACAAAAGTGAGAAACAAATTGTAAAAAAATGAGACAACTGACATAAAATAAAACAAAAAGAGAAAAAATTTGACAAAAAGTTACAAAGTGACAAAAAATGGACAAAAACAAGACAAAAAATCACACAAATGACACAAATGAGACCAAAAGTGACAAAGTGAGAAAAAAAACAATAACAAAATAGACAAACAACACAAGTGAGACATAAAAGACAAAAACGATACACAAAAAAAGCGAAACACAAAATGACTAAAATAAGACAAAAAACACAAGGAAGACAAAAAGGAAACACAAAACGACAAAAACCAGAAACAAAAACATGAGACAATCAACTAAAGTCAGACAAAAAACAACAAAAAGAAGACAAAATATTACAAAAATGAGACACAAAGCGATAAAGGAACAATGAGCAACATATTTTACTTTATGATCAAAACAGCTTGTCCAGAAATTATTTCAAATTTAGAGTTTTATTAATTTACAATCTGCAGTTAATGTCTCCTCTGTAATTTTTACACTTTACAAAGTCGGGCCAGATTGGACCCTCTGGAAGGCCGGTTTTGGCCCACGGGCCGCATGTTGGACACCTGTTTTAGATTGTTTTCAGTCCTTTCAAGAACTTCTTGGACAGTTGACTTGTCAAGACGGTGAACTTCTAATGTCCCAGAAGACATTAGAAAACCCACCCTGGTTGCCCAGCTGGAATCTTTTAGATCCATAAACATTCTGAGAAGGTTCTGATAATGTTTTCAGCAGGGAATGTTCTTTTAGTTCCCAGATTGTTCTTCTTAATGGTAGAACAACTTGTAAAAATGTTTGGTGGTAGCAGTGTGAGAATGTTAGGTGGTCTCGTGTAGTCAGACCATTCTCCACAGTCCTGTATTAGTGCTGCTTTTACCTCCTCATCATTCTTCAAACTGTTCAAACGTTCAGTGTTTTTGATATTAAATCGCTGTTTTGTAACTAAACTACAGCCTCGACTCGTTGTGTTACTTTTAGCGCCGCTGTGTTTCTGTCTTCACATGGACACACTTCAATCACGTTCCCACCCAAACTCAAACCGCAGGGGAAAACACTTACCTTGTGGTTCCCTGCCGACGTCATCTGGGCTCGTAAACCCCACAAACACACCTTAGCTGATCCAGCTCGGCGCTGATTAGAGGAATCGTAGCCCGAGGACAGTCAGGGTGATGTGTGTTGGTGCAGCAGGTGGTCGTGCTGCGTTTGACTGCAGGGCTGGACGGACGCTTCCTCTCTCCTTTGTTTACTCTGATGAGGGAGTAAACAAAGACAGCGACCTGCGAGCACAGTCAGGTGGGCAGTGGAGTGGTCATTTCCCTCCGTCAGGTATGTCAGGCCCGAGGCCACGGAGAGGCTCGGTGACGCTGGAAGTGGCACAAATGTCCCATCTCCTGTTGGACACGAGTCAAAACAGAAAGGACAGACCACACAGGAAGTAGGACAGCTGAGCATCCAGTGTGTTCGGATGGAAAGTTGGAAACATCACCTTCTATCTGGATGTAAAAATGTGTCCAACATGTGGCCCATGGGCCAAAACCGGCCCTCCAGAGGGTCCAATCCGGCCCACAGGACGACTTTGTAAAGTGTAAAAATTCCAGAGAAGACATTAACTGCAGATTGTAAATTAGTAAAACTATAAATTTAAAATCATTTCTAGACCATGACAAGTTGTTTAGATCATAAAGTAAAATACTAGATTGTTCATTGTTCTTTTGTCATTTTGTGTCTCATTTTGGTCATTTTGCATCTCCTTTTTGTAATATTTTGTCTTGTTTTTGTTGTTTTTTTGTCTGACTTTTTGTTGTTTCATTTCTCATTTTTGTCATTTTGTGTTTCCTTTTTGTCTCGCTTGTGTTTTTGTCTTATTTTTGTCATTTTGTGTTTTGCTTTATTTGTTGTTTTGTGTATCGTTTGTCATTTTGTGACTTTTTTGTTTCGCTCTTGTTGTTTGTCTACTTTTTTGTCGTTTTGTTTTTCCCTTGTGTCATTTTTTGTCTTGTTTTCGTCGTTTGTCCATTTTTTGTCGCTTTGTAACTTTTTTGCCTAATTTTTTGTCTCTGTTGTTTTGCTTCATGTCGTTTGTCTCATTTTTTTAAATAATATTTTGTCTTGTTTTTGTTTTTTGAGAAACAGTTTCTCTCTTATTTGGAGCTGCAGGAGTGGACTTTTTAAAAATGAAATGTCACAATTTTAAGCTTAGAATCAGTAGTAAGGTCAGAGAAAAAGCTGAAAGTTGGAGTCATTTGTGCAGCTGTCTAAAGATGCTAGTGAGTTTTGGGGTTTAGAGGGTTGAATTCAATCAAAAATCAAATCAAATGGTCATTTAGCTATACATACAACTAACTGTAATGCAGGCAAAATGATAGGGCGTCCAATAAATAAAAAAAGAACATAAAATGCAGTTAAAATGAAACTGAAATAGAAATTGTCTCTGTTTCAAGTGTCCATAGCAGCAGCCTGTGGTTAAAGTGACTTTAGCAGAAGTGAAGGTTCTTAACAACAACAGAAAGTAGGAACTTTTTGCCGTTTACAGGGTGTTTGAGGTGCAGTTTGGATGGGATGGAGCTGAGCTGAGTGTCTGAGCTGGTCAGGGGTGGAGCACAGATAACTCACTGCTGGCAGGCTGCTTCCTACTGTACATGATAGATGGATGTGGGAGGAGAGGGAGGAGGACTCGCTGCTGGGAGGGACGACTGAGAGGTCCATGTTAGAGGCCACATTTAGAAGATTCCTGTTTGTATCCATCTGAACAAAACTCCCCAAACATCCTCTCTAGCTGCGGTCGGGGTTTGAGTCGGAGTGAAGTTAAGACGACAACTTAGTGTCTTCAGAAAACATCGTGATGATTTGTGTAGCAGGTGAAGAATCAGGTGTTGTAGTTTTCCACAGCAGGAAGTTTAATGGCTGGAACGTTTACATCAGCGGTGTCAAACATGCGGCCCGCGGGCCAATACCGGCCCTCCAGAAGGTCCAATCCGGCCCGTAGGACGACTTTGTAAAGAGTAAAAATTCCAGAGAAGATATTAACTGCAAATGGTAAATTTGTAAAACTATAAACTGTATAAACTCATTTGTCTCATGTTTTTGTCATTTTGTGTTCCTTTTTGTCTGGCCTGTGTTTTTTGTCTTTTTTGTTCTGCTTTTTTCATTGTTTTGTGTATCATTTGTGTCATTTTGTCTTTTTTTGTTTTGCGTCGTTTGTCTCATTTTTTGTCTCGTTTTTGTTGTTTTGCATCTCATTTTTGTAATATTTTGTCTTGTTTTTGTTATTTTTTTGTCGGACTTTTGTCATCTGTTTGTTTTTTGTCGTTTTGTGTTTCGCTTTATTCCATGTTGTGTGTATCATTTTTGTCGTTTTGTATTTTTTTGTCTCACTTGTGCTGTTTGTCTCCTTTCCTTTTTTGTCATTTTGCTTCTCCCTTTTGTCATTTTTTCTCGTTTTCGTCGTTTGTCCATCTTTTTGTTGCTTTGTAACTTTTTTGTCTATTTTTTCATCTCTTTTGTTTTGTGTCATGTGTCTCATTTTTTGTCAGTTTCTTTCTCACTTTTGTTGTTTTGTGTTTCCTTTTTGTCTCTCTTGTGTTTTTTGTCTTATTTTTGTCATTTTGTGTCTTGCTTTATTTGCTGTTTTCTGTATCGTTTCTGTCATTTTGTATTTTTTTTGTCTTGCTTGTGTTGCTTGTCTATTTTTTAGTTGTTTTGTTTCTCGCTTTTGTTGTTTTTGGTCTCGTTTGTATCATTTGTGTAATTATTTGTCTTGTTTTTGTCACTCTGTAACTGTTTTGTCTAATTTTTTATCTCTTTTTGTTCTGTTTCATGTCATTTGTCTCATTTTGTTATTTTGTGCCTCATTTTTGTAATATTTTGCTTTGTTTTTGTTGTTTTCTGTCTGACCGGCCTGGTCTTTTTGTGTAGAGTCCAACAACTCTGACTGCACCAGAACAACGACGTCCAGAAGGTACTGGATGCAGCTTCAGTTCTACGTGCACAAATGAAACAGGACAATGGAGGTTTGTTGTAGCGATTGTCAACGTTTGAGATGAGGAGACTGTTTCTGGATGAGGACGTCAAGACAGAGCAGAAAAAATGGCACTTGATGTCCTCTCCAAGTTTAACCGAGCGTTGGCGTTGAGACCCACGCGGGAGTTTTTTCAGAGCTGCCAAAGACTCACTGGGGCAAGTTTGGAGCTCAGGGGAGGCCCGAGTGGTTCGATTTCACAGAAGAACTACTGCAGCACAAATTGGTGAGAACGTTTCACACTGTGTCATCACATTCAGTGTGTGATCCTCCACTGAAAGCTCCTACAGAACTGGACTCGCTGCTCAAAGGTATCAGGACTACTGTGGCACCCCGACCTCTTGATTATCAGGTTATTCCTCAAGAATCCAGTTTAACCCTCTGAACTCGAAGCATTTCCTGCTCCTGTTATGTTTTCATTATCTGTGGGCTCATTTTTCACTCCAATATAAAGTCTCAAACCTCTATGGAAAAGGCAACTACAGCTAGAAGTAGAGAGAACTCAAAAATGTTGTCTGTAACAAAGTTAGAATGCCATAAAAGCAGCATTGAATTTCTTTATTTACTCTACAAAATTGAATAAACTGGAATGAGTCTGTACAACAAGTGCTCGCAGGTGTGGCCAGCACTGGAAAACAAGGTGACTACAAACTACAGATACTTCACTGCTTGTGCTTTTAATTTGTTTCCATACTTTTCTCCTATCAGTTCAGCTAAAAAGTCCCTGAATTCCTGTGACGTCTTTGTAGGTTGCACCTGAGCCATTAGTTTGACATTTGCACTGAATCTTTTATTGTCTACAGAATCCGGTTACTGCAAGCAGCTCAGTGTTTTCATGTGGATGACTGGCAGCTAATCTGAGGAAGAGATGGCAGCAGGGTGCATTATGGGAAGAAGAAAGCTGGGAGAGGCGGCGTGATGCTGGAAAACGTATCGTCCTGCATTCATGTGGATGTCGTGTGACTCACCGGATGTCGGCTGCAGGTATAAACCTGCCTCTAGCCACCCACTTCATACAGCTTTCCTCCATCTTTTATGTGTTACTGTTTTTGAACTGCAACTTTTGCAGAGGACTTTGATCAAGGAGAAAGGCAGCCTTGCTAGTGTTTTTCCCTTAATTACCCATTTTAATGACAGTTCTGGCTTCCCTGCAAACAAGTGTTTCCCATCCATCGCTATTTAGAGGGAACACTGAACTGCAGCCTTTGCTAAGATGACTGTGGGAGGTTTAATCCTCCTGTTGTCCTCATTTACTGGCACCAAAAAATATTGTTTCCTTGTCTGAAAAAAATCCATAAATTCTGCAAAAAAATTCCCCAAACTTCTGAAAATTTGCAAAACCTTCATGAAGAAAATTCCAATAATTCCTTAAAAGTTTCCCTTAAAAGTTTAATTTAAAAAAAAAACAAATTTGGCAAGAAAATTCTTGTAAATATTTTCAAAAAATGAGTAAAAATCTTCTAAAAAAAATCCTAAAAATATCTAAAGTGATTCCATATATATCAGTAAAACTTCTAATATTTTCTTTAAGAACATTCACATAAAAATCAGCCAAAATCCAGTGAAATTCGCTGGATTTTGGTTGATTTTTATGTGAATGTTCTTATGAAACATTTTTAACATTTCTTTTTTTTCACCAAAAAATGTTGAAAATATGGACATCAGAAGTTTCACTGTGAAAATATTTTTTTCCCACATTTTTAAACTTTAAAGCAGGTCAGTTTTGACCTGCAGGACGACATGAGGGTTAAAGACACATGAATGACCCAGAACCTGTTTTCCCTTATAGCAGAATGATATATTATGTACTACAGAACAGACTGTCTGAGCAAAAACAATCTGACACATGCCTTTGTATTTCACTGAGGGCACTTTAAGAGTGACAGGAAGTCGTCAGTATCAGGAAGTAAGACAGTATATGATTGAACTCCTTGTAGCAGGATGATGCTCCCAGCCACACTGCAGACGTTGATCAGGGATGGTTTAAGGAACCTGAGAGTGTTAGAGGTGTTAAAATGGCCTCTGAATTCCCCAGATTTCAATCTGATCAAACATCTGTGCATCTAGCCTTAGGAACCCAACCATACAGCCTCCAGAACTTACAGCTTCTGCTGCCAACGTCTTCAGTCCGTTCCATTTCAGCAGCATGAAGGTGGACTTGGGCAGTATTTGGCTGATGGTTTTACTTTTGCAGCTGATATTTATGTGAAGTAAATATGACTTTGAGGACTCATGAGTCAGTGGACAGACACAAGATTGAATTAAACGACAGTAAAAACCTGTGTTTTTCATGCAACACAGTGGGGAAGATGGAACGTAACACTTAAGAAGGGAAAGGGGGGATATTCAAAGTGATACCCAGACTTTTTTTTTTTTGACGGAAATGGATTTTGGGTCATCTGCGAAAAATCTGCTTAACTTTTGTTGCAACAAGCAAATGTACAGAATAAAGTGCCATTTATATGAATTAAAGCCCACGCTCTCTGCAGATTACTTGAAGTCTTGCAGCGTTTTACATCTGATAAACCTTCAGACTTTATTTGATCTTCTAGAATCTACCTGTAACATCACACGGTGTCTTTATTTCTTTTGCACTGATATTTTGAAGTGTGTGAATGCGTGCTAACCATCCCATCCCATCCTGTCGCTCTGCTCTGGAGGTTAAAGCTGGGAGCTGTAATTATCCCGTCTGGCCCAGAACCACCTGTCCTGAGTGTGCTGCTGTGTAAGTGGACACCTCTGCATAGCGACACATTAGTCAGCTCCGCCTCATTTGCTGCCTTTGAAACTGGTCTGTGTTCTGGTTAAACGCTGTGAATGTTCAGCTCTGCCTGTCGATCACACACCTGTAACTGTAGCGCAACACCTCTGCAGCGGTCGACACGTCATCCCGCATGCTTTTAACATATTTCAGAGACACATCATCATCCTCACACGGCAGGAATGTTTTAACTGCTGGACTTTTTTAAAGACTCTCTGCTGCCCCTGAGGCTGAGATGCTCATTACAATCCATCCATCCATCCATCCATTATCTACACACCTGTTAATCCTCATTAGGGTCGTAGAGGTGCTGGAGTCTGTCCCAGCTGACTGAGGGTGAAGGCAGGAGACACCTGGACAGGTAACATTCTGTCACAGGGATACACATAGAGACAAACAATCACACAGGCATTCACACCTACAGACAGTTTAGAATCACCAATTAACCTCAGCATGTTTTTGGACTGTGGGAGGAAACCGGAGTACCCCTAGAAAACCCACTCATGCACAGGGAAAACATGCAGAACTCCATGCAGAAAGATCCCGGGAAGGCCGGGACGCAAACCGAGGATCTTCTAGCTGCAGGTGAACATTAAAATTTTAGATCTCTGTGAATATATTTTGCAGATTGTGTGCTAAAATTCTGCATATGAGTCACTGAAAACTGCAGAGTTGCACAGAATTTTTAGTTTTTTTAAAATATCACTGTCCAAAATGTATAAATGAGACAAGCAAGTGATTTTGATGGTATATCCTGATTTTAAGCTTAGTTTTGGCTAATTTTCCCAACAGAATGTCACATCACATGTGAATGAAGTTGAATAGGATCTATAAAAACTGATGATTCTTTCTGATTTTAGGCTTTCTGGCTCTAATAAATGGTGCCATTTTAATAGGTTTTTAAAGATAGCAATATAACAGCTGGTTTTAGGGTTCGGAGGATTAATGGAACACTTTTCAGAAACATTTAGGAAGGACTGTTAGCATTGGGAATATTAAAAAAAAGGGACATTTTTGTATGAAAATGTCAATTTCTAAGAACCTTAAACAGATCTAATTCATTCCGATGGATTTAATATGTCTGGAAGTCAGATTTTTGCAGGGTAAAACTCCCTTTTGCCTCAAACTGGCTCCATATTGTCCCTTTAAAGTAGATTTAATCACTAAACAGCCTCCGTCGGGGGCAGGCTGATGCGTTATCAATACATTAATTGGATAGTTGGATTAACTGTATGAGGCGGTGTCGGGCAGGACGGAGCACCAGGCCGCTCAGACTGACACAAACTGATGAGACGAGCTGCAGGGAAACAGCAAGAACAATGAGGGAGCAAAACACCCGGAGAGACGCCCCGCCTAATCCCCTCTGTGTGTGTGTGTGTGTGTGTGTGTGTGTGTGTGTGTGTGTGTGTGTGTGTGTGTGTGTGTGTGTGTGTGTGTGTGTGTGTGTGTGTGTGTGTGTGTGTGTGTGTGTGTGTGTGTGCGTCCCCTGCTATGTGAGGGAGGCCCAGCATCACTATGAAAGGAGAGGAGGAAGGAAGTTTGGCCAGCTGAATAAAAGCTGATTTAATGAGAAAGTAAAGGCCCTCAGAGACTCTTAATAAAGTGGGAAACTTGTCCTGAGTGATGGATGGCAGAGAGATGTGTGTGTGTGTGTGTGTGTGTGTGTGTGTGTGTGTGTGTGTGTGTGTGTGTGTGTGCGCGTGTGTGTGTTCGCCTGAAACCATTAAAGCACTCTCGTTAACTGTCAGACATCCAGCAGCATCCCGAGCAGTTTTAAAACCGTCTCTTCTGCGATTTAGTCCTGAACAGGTGCAACAAATAAATCCCAATCCTCAGCAGGAGAAGCTCATTGCTGCCTTTAAACGTCCAATACTGGAACAAAACGGTGATTCTGCATACCATCCATATTTTGTTACCGATATTTATAATTTGTTTCTGTACTTTTCTCACATCTCTTGGTCTGGAAAGTTCCACAGTTTTTGTCATAAGACTAACTTGCAGCTGAGAAATGCAGAGACTTTAGTTTTTTGCAGAAGTTGGTAACAAACAAACAAACACTTTATTTTTGATCAATTTTTAAAACAAGACATGTAGAATAAAGTCATTTTGACGGAATATCATAATTTTATGCTTACATTTGGTTATGTTTCCTGAACGCCACAGATGAGTTCAAAGACTGTTGGAAATTTAAAAAATCTGATGAGTCTGTTTTTGTCATTTCTGGCTATTGGGCTTAACCCTTGTGTTCTTCGGGTCAAACTGACCCATTTTAAAGTTTGAAAATGTGGAGAAATAAATTTTCACAATGAAACTTCTGATGTCCACATTTTCAACATTTTTGGGAAATTTTTGAACAGTTTTTGGTGGAAAAAAAGAAAAGTTGAAAATTTTTCTTAAGAACATTCACAAAAAAATCCACCAAAATTTAGCGAATTTCACTGGATTTTGGTTGATTTTTATATGAATGTTCTTAAAGAAAATATTAGAAGTTTTACTGATATATATGGAATCATTTTAGATATTTTAGGATTTTTTGGAAGATTTTTACTAATTTTTTGAAAATATTTACAAGAATTTTCTGGCCAAATTTGGGGGATTTTTTTTAAGGGAAATTTTTACGGAATTATTGGAATTTTCTTCCTGAAGGTTTTGCAAATTTTCAGAAATTTGGGGGATTTTGTGGCAGATTTTTTGGATTTTTTACAGACAAGGAAACAATATTTTTGGTCCCCGTAAATGAGGACAACAGGAGGGTTAAATGAAGAGCTTGATTTGTGCTCCATATATAAACCATTACATCAGCAGAATATCTCATAGTATATTTTGCCAAAACTCCATCCATTCATCGCTTAATCCTCATTAGGGTCGCAGGGAGCTGGAGTCTATCCCAGCTAACTCAGGTGAAGGCAGGGGACACCCTAGACAGGTCACCAGTCTGTCACAGGGCTACATACAGAGACAAACAATCACTCTCACATTCACACCTACAGACAGTTTAGAATGATCAATTAACCTCAGCATGTTTTTGGACTGTGGGAGGAAGTTGGAGAACCTGGAGAAAACCCACGCATGCACAGGGAGAACATGCAAACTCCATGCAGAAAGATCCCGGGAAAGCCGGGACGTGAACCAGGGATCTTCTAGCTGCAAGGCGACAGTGCTAACCACTCCACCACTGTGCAGCCTGCTGTAGTTCCAGATCCTCAAATTAAACAGGGTCACAGATGTCTCAGTTTCATCTGCTGGTGTCAGATGAGGAAACCTTTTGCTCCTCAGTAATGGAGTTAAATAGAGCAGAACAGCAGCGTCTGGATCAGGAGGTTTCAGTCCCACTGGGGCCACCGTAGTTGGTCTTCATGCACTCCTGGGACTGTAAGGTGTCCGGATAAAAGCCTCCATCAAATCAGATATTTGGGAGGAGTCACTGCTCTGTCTCACCTCTGGCTCCGCTCGGCTGTAATGCGATTAAGAATCCAGTTGATGAATCATCTGTCAGGCAAAGTTAAAAAAGACATTCGATACAGTGGTGGGGAATCAGTCACACACCGTCTTTACTGCCTAAACTGATTACGGACGGTCGGTGCAGCAGAATTAAAATGTGGAACGAAAAGAAAGACTAGCAGGAGAAGGAGTCAAATAAGACAAAAAGATGAGGACAAAGAAAACATGTGATCATCAGGTTCTTTTCTAACCTCAGACCAACAACAACAACAACAACAGCGCTGATCGGCCGTTTCTGTCTGTTCAGACCTTCAGCGTGAGGTCGGCTGTCTGAGGAGACGGAGGTCGAAGGTCGAGCCAAAAGAAAACTCCTCCTCTGACCTTCTGCTCAAAGGATTCTGCTGCTTGTGTCGTCCTTCCAGCCTGATCAGCATCAACCTCCAGCAACCTCCAGCTCGACCCCGATACCCCCGTTTAGATCCACCTCTAAGCTCCATGAACCCTCAGATCCCTCCTTAAATCCATCTCCTCCATCCAGACAAACCTGGTGTAACTTCTCATCTGTCCTCTGCTGACTCCGTCCATCATTCCCAGGAAGATTTAACCTGCCTGATCTCCTGATGATCTATAAAGGAGCTTCAAACAGGCCACAGGAACCAGCTCAGGAACTCATCTACACCTTTAAGACCATCCATGAAATATCATTTGATTATTCGTCATTTACCACATTAACAATGTCTGGACTGTATTTCTGATTCATTGAATGTTATCCTCATTTTGAAAAACTTTGGCCTTTTTGCCAAAAACTGATATGCCGATATTGTCCAACTCTCAATTTCCAATTCCGAAATCAACCGATCCCGATATATGTGGGCTATTGAACTAATTTTATTTTTGTGATGCCCCATTGGGTGCATTCTCAAATGCAACAAGCCTTTCCAAATGTAACATACTTCAACTTCAAAAATAATGCCATATTTATGTCTTTTTTTAAAACTGTCTCAAACAACAGTTCACTCTCTCCCTCCCTCTATGAGTCCAGTAAATGCCAGTGAAATCCAGGCATTATTTGTTATCAGTTTTCATGATAAGCAAAAACAACGACAACGATATTGACCGATATTACATTTATATGCGAATATCGGTGGGCCGATATTATCTGACATCCCTTACACACATACACACACACACACACATATATAACAAATAACCGAAGAAATTCAACTTTAGTAGTTTTTTTCCCCTTAATTATGATATATGGCACTTTATGAATGGTGTCATTCTGCACAAAAGACATTTCTGAGTTCTCTCTTCTTCAGAATTTTTCTTCACAAGAGGTGCAGGACTTCATATTGCAGGAAAAGTTAGCTTGAAGGGAATAAATATGTGACAGAAAAAAAACCAACACATTAACTAGTGTTAATATGAACCTTTGAATGTTTTAAACACTGACATTAGTCATTAAAACAACTTAAAAGTGAAAGCATTGAGGCCATATAATGAGTCAAAACTGAATTTTTCTCAACAGTCTTCTTCATATTTTACACTTCTCCATAGTGAACGTCAAGTTTACAGCAAAATAGAAATCAAAAACAGCCTCACTTTTCAATTAAATGTACTGTAAAATGTGTAGTCTTATGTAAATATCAATCATACATTGCAATATTTTTCTTTTTAGATTTTTTTTATTAAAATTTTTTTTGATACACAACACTACGCATTTTTAAAAATGAGTTTCACCTGTGTGATGTGGTGAATTGATCTTATTGTACATAATTTAAGTACATTCAGAGACGCAGTGAAGACCAGCAGCCACAGTAGCACAAAAGGAACCTTAAAGAAACAATAAAAATGTAAGTCAGCCCAAAAAGGAAAGAAAAACAGCATCTCTGCAGCCGACGATGAAACTTCACATCACTGTGCCGACTACAAAGTGCACGTTCTCGCTGAGGGCCTTGTGGGAGGTTTTTCACGGGTCTGATCGGGTCACGAATCTCACTCAGCGGATGAGCGACCGGGTCAACTTTCAGTTCAGGTGAGAGAAAGAAAAACAAGCAGAGTCGCAGTTTTCCGCAGCCTCTTCATGGACGGGCTGAGTTTCGTTTCTTGTCCACTCTGCTGACACATGCAGCTCCTGAAAGGCAACAAAGATACACCGAAGGGGTCAATCATACACTCAGTCAATGCATTCCTTCCTTCCCCCTGAGCTTCTGTCTTTCTTTCATTTCTTTTCTTCTTATGGGAGGCGGACGGGGGCTTGAGAAAACAAAAACCCAGGAAGAAAGAAGAGAGAGGACAGAAAGAGAGGAGGGAAGAAAGAATGAGGGCAGAAGTTAAAGTGAATAGTTTTTTTTTCTTTTTTTGAACGCCACAAGTGGACGGCGTGACAGGTAGCTTTCATCATGGGCCGCCCTGTCATTCAGTATGATTAATGAGCCGCTCAGGGACAACCAGAAAGAGAAATATGACTACTATCTGCTAATTTGTTTAGCATTGAGCTACGTGGAGAGGCTGTGTGTGAGTGTGTGTCAGACCCATCCATCCTCAACACGAGTCTGAAGCTAAAGGATGCTTCAGCAAACACCGGCTTTGATTGACAGCTTGTCAGTCTGCAGAAGGTCCAGACGGGAGTTGGGGGGGAGGCGGGACCCCACAGCTGGTACTTCATTGCCCCGTTGGGTTCCTGCAGCTGTCAATCACCGTAACAATGTGCACCAGGGTGCCGTCCCCCTACTGCCTGATCCCATTCACACACATGCATGCAGACAAAGCTGCAGCATCACGTCCTGTCTCACTGAACCACACTAATTATTTGAAAATGACACCAGAGAAGTTCTGAAAAAATGCACGTGCACGGCTGAGAACGAATGTGCAAGAGTTAGTATCTGTAAAGTTCTCAGTGCAAACTGGTTAAGCTGTCATTAACAGTAAATGATGCTGTCCAAGGGGTTAATTTGCCCAATCATGAACTAGCGGGATATGTACACTACCATTCAAAAATCTGGGGTCACTTCCAACTTTTGCTACAGTTAGGTCCATAAATATTTGGACACAGACAAAGTTTTTCTAATTTTGGTTCTGCACCAAAGTGAATTTTAAATGAAACAGTTCAGATGCGGTTGAAGTGCAGACTTTCAGCTTTAATTCAGTGGGTTGAACAAAAAGATTGCATAAAAATGTGACAAACTGAAGCATTTTTGAAACACAATCCCTTCATTTCAGGGGCTCAAAAGTAATTGGACAAATGAAATAACTGAAAATGAAATGTTAATTTCTAATACTTGGTTGAAAACCCTTTGCTGGCAACGACTGCATGAAGTCTTGAACTCATGGGCATCACCAGTCGCTGGGTTCCTTCTTTTTAATGCTCTGCCAGGCCTTTACTGCAGCAGTTTTCAGTTGCTGTTTGTTTGTGGGCCTTTTTAGTCGGTAACAGGTGAAATGCATGCTCAATTGATATTCCACTAAAAATCAGCTGTTTCCAGCTAGAATAATCATTTACGACATTAACAATGTCTAGACTGGATTTATCATTCATTTAATGTTATCTTCATTGAAAAAAACTGCTTTTATTTAAAAAATAAGGACATTTCTAAGTGACACCAAACTTTTAAATAGTAGTGTATATTTTAGATTTAATATTATTGTGAATCTAGGACTATAAAGTACAACATCTACCGTCAAAATGTGGTGTAGGAGAAGTAGAAAGTAGAACAATGTAGTAAATAAACTGCAAGTACAAAGAAACTGCATGTAACTACAGTACTGACCAACTTTCCACCACTGCAAGAATGTTTAGAAATGGTACATTTACAGACAGTTAAGCACACAAAGAGACGAACCCATCACTGTGCTACTGAAAACACAAACAGGCCTCCTATTTTTTTGTTCTGAACCAGACATTGACCGGCGGAGCAGCTACGCCCTGCATGCCTGGATGATGCAGCTGAGACAGCAGCCTGAAAGCCTCCTCCACACGGCAGACAGAGCAGACGGACGGCGGCGGATCTTTGAAGCCCAGATGAGGTGAGCCGGGGATCACTGAGGTTGATGCAGCGACACGCAGCCTTTGAAACCAAACTCAGAGTTGTGACAAGCGGTGATTAGCAGCATTTGTGTCTCTAAGCTCCACCTTCGGTCTGTCTCCAAAGAAACACGCATCCACCCTTTAGTTTTTCCATTCACAGAGTGTTTGTGATCCACACAAGTCAGGGTTTGTGTGGCTGTGATGCATGACGTACTGTTAGAGTAATGAGAAGGCGAGTCCAGGTAAAACACATCGTACTAAATCCTAAATGAGGATTGTGACATTTCATTAAGATTTAAAATGAAATTTGTGTGACTGTGATGCCTGACATACTGTTTGTTTAATGACGATGAGCAGGCAAGTCCAGATAAAACACATTATCCTAAAGCCGTAATGAGGATTTTGACACTCTGTTGAGATTTAAAGTAAATATTGCAGTGCAGCAATGGAAATACATCCCTGAATAAGTAAATAGTTGCAGCAATTTGAGACGCCAATCCTGAGTTAGGTATTAAACTTCTGACAGGTGATTTTTTTTTAGCTTAGTTCTTTCTGTTTTTATTATGAACAAAACATTCTTGATAGTTTGCATGTTGAAAACTGCCATAAACAAGAAAAGCAGTCACAGAGCGCAGTACTCCGCTAAGACTGCTCAGCCGTTGTAAGACTTCTGACAGATGAATCCTGAAAAAATCTGTGCAAAAATCATGGCAACATAGAATGTGTCCATTTAATATCGATGTACCCACAAACAAAATGACCTGAGCACAGGCGTGTGTTGTGCATGTGTACGTTATGTATAGATACCGAATCACGTGACCTAAATCTGTAGCGGGTGGCAGAAACTCAGAAACACCCCCACAATTTAATCAATTGTTCATCAAAAAATTTTGAAAAACTATAAAACAGGTGTGCAAAAATGTGAATTTATGGATTCTTACGGTGTGTTTATTATGTAGGGAGCAGAAAACGACCTAATATTTCCTCACTGTTTCATGAAATCTGTGTTTTTGGGTTGATGTAGGGAAAACCCAACTTTCCAAACTCTCGCCTTGCTAATGCTAAATTTCTGCTAAATTACATACAATTTCATAATACAGTAACATACCAGCTAAACAGCAGTAAAAAACATACTATTATCTTTCTAAACGAGCTGACTTTAAGTAGAGCTAATTAGCTATATTAGCCTAATTAGCACTAGCAAGGTAGCTAGGTTGAATTCTTGCTGCTGTTGGCTAAACATCCCTGTTGTTTTGGTATTTTTGTGTAACTTTAAATATCAAGGATAATAGAGTAAAGTTGTTTTGTCCAATGTAACTCAGTTGTACATTAATTGGCGAGATTTAAACCATTTCAAAAGGAAAAAACTACAATATTTTCATATTTGTTGTTGAGTTAAATCAAAATTTGAGCGGATAGTTAATCTTTTACATACACTACCATTCAAAAGTTTGGGGTCATCAGATAATTTCATGTCTTCCATGAAAACTCACACTTTTATCCATGTGCTAACATAACTGCACAAGGATTTTCTAATCATCAACGAGCCTTTCAACACCATTAGCTAACACAATGTAGCATTAGAACACAGGAGTGATGGTTGCTGGAAATGTTCCTCTGTACCTCTATGGAGATATTCCATTAAAAATCAGCTGTTTCCAGCTACAACAGTCATTTACCACATTAACAATGTCTACACTGGATTTATCATTCATTTAATGTTATCTTCATTGAAAAAGACAGTTTTTCTTTCAAAAACAAGGACATTTCTAAGTGACCCCAAACTTTTGAACGGTGATGTACGTAGCAAGTTAGTCTTGTTCCAACAGACCTGTGAGGTTAGATTAGCCCACAGGTGTTTCTGTTGAGGCTTGAGGTGCATTTAACAACAGTAATGCTCTTTAAACATGCTTAGAATGCGAGTAAACCAAGTATGACCTATTGTGATGCTAAAGCATAAGTTAGCGTAACAGAGAAACATGCAGAAGTGAACACAAAGCGTGTTTCACAGTGAGCTCTGCTGCAGTCGCTGCTTTGGCGCTGGAGGTGACTGTTTTTGCTCTGAGCGCTCGGCGGGAATCGGATCTGAGCGCTGAACCATAGCAAAGCAGAGTAATTGTCTCTTTCCTCCTTAACAGGATTAGTGCCCAGCAGTGTGGCGGGTTCAGGCCTCCAGTCAACCGTACGGCTGGAAGCCGCCCGAGGCTGCCAGCTGGTCAACCAGTAGTGTTAGCCTGCATGTCTACGTGAAAGAGAAAGAATGAGATGCTGGATATGTAGAGTCCCACCAAAACTAGAGCAAGCTGTGTTTTCAGGATTCATTTCCGAGCTCAGGTGGTGCAGGAAAACAGTCGGGGTTGTCTAATTGTCGAGCAACAAGTTAAGATTTTCATTGGCAGCTGGGAACTTAATTAAGCGTTATTTTGCTCCTCGGGAAGAGCCGGTTGTCGTGGTGGTGTTGGAGTCGCTACATCAGTCTGGCAACATGTAGAAAATGTGGTTAAGGTGATCAAACCAGTAGGTGTTAAGGTGCGCTGATTTAATTCAGACGGTACTTAAAGGATCAGCATGTTGTCTGTATCTCTAGAATCCAGATTCTCTCCTCTGCAGCCACTAAAATCTGCTGCACTCTTGTTTGTACTTTTGCACTGCAGTAATGTGAGTGGACAAAAAACCACTCCAGAGAATCACACGAACCTCATATAAACACCCGATGCTGTAGTGACATAAGATCGTGTTTTCTTTTGCTGTCATGCTGGCCAGACAACAACTTTCTATGGATTAGAGTTAAGCTGTGCGTCATTAAGATGGAGATAATTAGATGAGCTTAGTTGAACTGATGCTACAGTCTTTGTTAACTACAACATGTATAAGCATTTTTGAAAATATCCCTGTTATATCCTTATTTTTTTCTCATCGCATCCCTCCTTCAGAACAGAGGCAGTATGGAACATCTACTAATGGATTCTTCTTATTTTGCAGCCAAACATCGTTCAAACATACAGAACCCATATTTATTTGAACATCTGACCCACAAATCTCTTTAAAAAGCACCAAAAATGACAGTTTATAAGAGTCAGACACCATAAAAACAGAAAAAAATCCGGGATTTTGAACTTGCTTGAATTAATTATCTAAATTTCTACTGGAAAAAACAACGCAAACTAAGCTTACAGTTGTGTTTCTTTAAAATCATCATTTAAAAAATATGCCAAAAATAAACTGTTGGCTCTAACTAGATTCTGTTAAAAAATTCTGGGCCAAGAAACAATCTGACCTGTCACAGAAACTCTGATTTCCATCGACACCAATCTTCCTGCGTCCATTTACACCTTTAAAATGTTAGACAGTCACATTTTTTAGTTAGTTCCTCTGTCTTGTTGCCTTGTGGAGCCACGATGCAAACATGCAGATTTAAACCACAGATGGATTCAATTTACTTCAGGGATCACAGGTTTTCTACTTGTGATCTCAAGCCTGTTTTATTTTGTTGTGCTGAGTTTCTACTTTGGGGGCTGTATTTTCACTATAGCATCTCTAAAGTATTTGTTTTTGGTTGTTATATGAGAAAATACTCAACTCTTCAAGTGCAGTTTTTGAAAGATGATGCAGTTTTTTCCAAGGCCATCAGGGTTTATATGATTAAAAAAAACTTTTTTGTGGCCACGTCTGCAGGGGTTTTCTGGCAACAAACAGCCGTGTGGTCAGAAACTGTTCTAGTCTGAGCTGATGCTTGTTCCGACTGCAAGCGCTCAGGTTTCTCCTGCGAAAACACAGCAGACAACAATAATTACTAGATCATGAAAAGGTTCACAACCATTAAAAACGATTATGTAGAGCCACTCTGAGCTGGTAAAAACCCTCCTTTCTGATCCGAGTGATTCCTCTGGGGGTTCCCTGTGGACATGGAGGAGTTTCCAACACTAGGTGGTCCATCCATCCATCCATCCATTTATCCATCCATCCATCCATCCATCCATCCATTTATCCATCCATCCATCCATCCATCCATCCATTTATCCGTACGTTGAGGTCCACCAGAGACTCATTGTTCATGTAACCTGCTGTATATTCCAGTCCGTCTCTTTATGTCTCTGCCCAGGGCCTTTTTAAACCTGATACGATAATGAAAGCTCGTCACTGCAGCGAGTCTGATTAGATAAAGTGAAGATTAATGTGAGGTGACAGAATAACGACAGGAAGGTTACATCTTCTGATAAAGGGAACAGGAATGAAACCGCCTTAGGTGCATCAAAGCCAGTGTGTGGTCTGGTGTGGTTTCAGTGGACCGGTTTGATTTTTGTGTCGTTTTTGTTTCATTTTCAAATAGTTAGAACATTTTTACAAGCATGACAACATTTTTGGAAGGTGAGGTTATGTCTGGAAACTTTTTCAAAAGCAAGAACACGTGTGGAAAGTGAGGACATCTTGGAAAAAGAACGCGTGTGTTGGGGAATTGCAATTTGTTTTGGATAGAATGTTAGAAATGTTTAAAAATTTTGACGTTTTTTGGAAATTGTGGGCATTTTTGGGAAAGTTCAGAGGTAAGAAATGTTTTGGAAGGCAGGATGTCTTGGAAGCAGAAAGAATCTGGGGACATTTCTGCAAAATTAAGACATGTTTAGGAAGATGGAACATTTTTGAGGAAGGTTTTGGAAAAATTAAGACAAAAAGTGAGAACATTTTGGGCATGCAATGAACACATTTTTAGAAAAGTAAGATGGTGTAGAAAAAGTGGGGACATTTTCTGGAAAGTGACAACATTTCTGAAAAAGAACATTTTAGACAGGAAGATTTTAGGGAAGTCAGAAAATTCAGCTGAAACGTGTTCAGAAAGTGAAGAAACATGTTTTTTAGCACTAAACATTTTTGAAAGTTGGGACATTAATAGAAAATTAATATTTTTGGGGGGCAGTGAGACTACATATGTTTTTGCAATAAAACGAAAACAATGCTAAGACAAAATTTGGGGAATCTGAGGATATTTCACGAGAGATTTGACGTTTTAAAACTGATTCCAACATCTCTTGACCGCAGACATTAAACATCTCGCCCTCCTCCCCGTCTGTGCTTCTTCTTACCTTTGTGTAACCCCCAAACACACACACAGTTCTGTACACACTGTTACACACATCTTCACACTCTAATGACACTAATTACAAGCAATTACTCGACATATCTGCTGCCCTCCAGCTGTTTAAAGCATGTAGAGTCCCACCTCTGCTCTGCCTCACACTGAGTCTGTGTACTTTATGACTTAAATGACCAAAACACTGTTTATGAAGTTTACTTCATTAAAGTGATGACAACTTTTCTGCAGCAAGATTTAAGAGCGATGCGTAAACATCCAGGTAGCATTTAGCCCCAGTTCAGTTCTATTAGAATCAGCGTAGAGAGACACGGGCCTCAGTTCTAAGGACACAAGTCTGCACTCGCATACTTGTCGAGAACGGACTTGCGAGTCGTTCTTGCAAGTCCGGACTTGCGAGACCACGAGAACACATCGAGGCTGAAGTGCAACTGGAACACCAGCGTACTTGATGACGTCATGGCCTCGGTTCATCTGCTCCGGTTATTTTCACTGTGAAAAACAACAAAATGGAACAGAAATAACAACACAGCCTTGCATGTTCACGTTTTAATATTAAAATAGTTACTGTGTATTTATATTCAGGTTTGTGAGATTGTTGTACATCTTTTATTTTAATGTTTTAGAGCTGCTGATTTATTGACAGCTGTCGTTTGTGATGAACTGAACCATCTCATTCTCAGTTCTATTAGTGGATCCACAAAAACTTTTCAGAAACTGATTGCTGAAAAAATATTAAACCTTCACGAGGAAACTTCATAAACAGGATGGATGGTTTACAGTTTTATTATTAACATGACTAAAATACATGAGTCTATTTACAGAAGCCTAATTGTAGTGTGTTTAGTTTTGGTGGCAGCTTTAACCCCAGCAGACATGCAAACACTCCGGCTGATCTTATCTGCTCCAACAAGCTTCAGATCCATTTCAGTCCCGTATGCAAATCAGCGTGATGTCAGTCTGCTTCTGTAAATGTTTGACCGAGTCAACAGGAGGTGAAGCCAAAACCCCAGCTAATGACATTTACTGCAGTGACTGATAGCGACCTGGTCCTCTCTGTCAGGGTGTTAATGTGCAAAGTTTTGATTTATTCTCCATCTTTTAGTCCATTTTTTTTGTAATTTCACACCAGCAGATTGTCCTGAGTTGAGACAAGGATTGGTCATTTTTCTGTCAAATCAGTGCTAAACAGTTTGAAATAAAATATGTGATGTTATTTAATGACTCCCACAGATAAGAAAAGGCTCCAGAAAATCCTCTTTTCTGTTGAATATCTTTAGATTATTTGCGTATTTGTGTGTTATCAGTGACTGTCTGTGTTTATTCTCCAGATAAAAGCAGATCCAGTTCAAACTTCACTCTTCTGCAGATTCATTCCAACTTATTTAACTTTGTCTATAAATAGAAAATAAAATATTTAACACTGTGAAATTCTCAAAGGGCATCTGAAATTAGGATTAAACACATTATCATATATTTTAGGATATGAATATGATAGAATAACCTAATTTTCTGCAAAGTTAACGAAGCAGGTCAATTAATAAATTAATATTTACGATTTCCTTGTCCAACTTGTGTAATTTTAAACTACAGCATTTAAAAAAGAAAACATTATTCATTCACAAAATCTGTGTCTGAAAAGTTTGTTTCTCCGGTGAACTAATTTAACACTAAAATTATCTGTACATTCCTTCAGTGTTTGAATTTACTGTAAAAAAAATATGCTTTGAACCATTTAAAAAATTTTCTGAACAATTTACTGTTACTTTACAGTTTTTCTTTGTTGTATTGATTTACAGTTGAAACCAGTAAAATGCCAGAAAAAAAGTATTAATTTGCATGTTAACTCTAAAAACATGGTCAAACATAAATAATTACACTGTATTTTTGAACTGTATTTAAATAAGCAAATAAATTGCAACATTTTACATATATTTTCCATTTATCCATGTATCCTATTTTGGTAAATCACAGATAATATCTAGTAAAATAACAGAAACTAAAATATTAATTTACATGACTGTGGGAGAAAAACTGAGCAAAACTATAAATAATATCCACATAAACAACTTTATTTTTATGAATAGTTATTGTTTTTTAACAGTGTTTGACCAATACATTTTCCCATTTTATAGTTTTTAAATCAACAAAAAATGACAAATTTACAGAGATTTGCTGCTATTTAAATTGTTTTTGAACTTTACCGTATTCCAAAGTGTTTTTCTGTCACTCTTGTGTCCAGATTTACAGTTTTTTTACAGACTCTTTTTTGCTTTTTTGTTTATTTTAGTGTAGCTCTTGTCACCATATTGCACTCCCACCAGTGTCCATAGGTTGATTTTTATGTTTTTTATTTATTTTATTAGGAACCCAGGGGTTTCTTCTTTTGTTTTTTGTTTTTTTTCCTTTTTTTAATTCGCAATTTTGAAGGCCTCAAAATACTTGAAAACACATGAAAATTTATGCACACATCAGTATCGGCAAAAAATTTTATATTTTTTGGAACTTGCTTGGCTCAGTGGCGCCACCTGGAAAATTTCAAACAGACTCTACGACCAGGGCATGCCACCTACAGATATGAAATTTGGTAGGCAGAAGTAACTCGTCAAGATGCACAAAAATGTAATTGACAACCATAACTGAAACAAAACAGGAAGTCAACCATTTTGAATTATATGACATATTTTGGATGATTTTGGACCAATTTTTGCACATTTTCAAAAGCTATAAACTGGAACAGGGTAATCCCAACAGAGCTCAAATTTGGCCAGGATGTACACCTGGCATGGGTTATTAAAAGTTGTCAAAACGCTTCACAGAAGTCTCAGAGCGTGGAAATTGTGACCACCAGAAATTCAACAATTCGCCATGAAACAGGAAGTGATGTATGACTAGCCTGTACAAGCTCCAATCCGCCTCAGACTTTACATGTGTGATCACAGTCCGGCCCTGATGACATACCTAAGCCAATTTACAGTCACAGCGATAGCGCCAACTGGTGGACAGTTTTGATAGGTCACCATCAAGAAGGCCATATGCCAAAATACACTCTCAGTTGCAGCGCCACCTGGTGGACAAGTTTGGATTCGTTGACCAACAAGGATGCAAGGACCCGACCAACGCTGCTTGCAGCTTTAATTAGGGTCCGAGCACTGAAATGTGCGAAGACCCTGTTGAAACCCATGGGTTTCTTTCTCTTTTCATTCTTGTTTATATCGTATTTTGATAAATTTTAGAATTTTTGGCACTAATACAAAGGTGAGAGTTAAACATCTTTTCGGTTCCTCTGTGTGTCCTGAATGTGTTGAGAAATTGACAACGAAAATCTTCTATTCTTTTCTATTCTAGCTGATATTGATTGAAAAGAAAAAAATTACAGACCGAAAACAAAGTGAAAATTTCTTGCAGCAGAAAATATTTTCCACACCAAACACGGGTTTGTTTTCAGCCAAACAGATATATAAAAAATGTGAAAAATGTCCGCTGCAATGACTGCAGAGGCACCTGTGTTTATTCCGTCACGTCTGTGGTCGTCTTCGTACGTCTGGCTCACTCACCACACAACAAATTAAAACGAAGCAAAGACGTGGAGGTGATTTAAAGCGTATTCTCTGAGTCTCAGTCACAACAAAAGAAGGAATGTGAGGGATTCCTCGGAAGAAGCAGCACTTCTCCTCTGCAGATTTGTTCTTACCTGTTGGAGACACATACCTGCTGCTTGAGGCGTGTTTTGCAAACAGCGATACTGCAGGATGCTGAACTCTGTGCATCACTCAGGAGTTGTTGTTCTGACATACTTGGAGCATATTTTCATATAATTATGATGAATGCACACACATACAGTTCAAAAGTTCAGGGTCACCTAGAAATGCCCTTATTTTTGAAAGAAAAGCAGTTTTTTTCAGTGAAGATACCATTAGATAAATGATAAATCCAGTGTAGACATTGTTAATGTGGTAAATGACTATTGTAGCTGGAAACAGCTGATTTTTAATGGAATATCTCCATAGGGGTACAGAGGAACATTTCCAGCAACCATCACTCCTGTGTTCTAATGCTACATTGTGTTAGCTAATGGTGTTGAAAGGCTCATTGATGATTAGAAAACCCTTGTGCAGTTATGTTAGTACATGGATAAAAGTGTGAGTTTTCATGGAAAACATGAAATTGTCTGCATGACCCCAAACCTTTGACTGGTAGTGTATATCAGAAAGCCTAGAACTAGACAGAAGATGATGTTCTATTAGTTATTATGAAGCTCTACAGGGCTGATAGACCAACAGTGTCTATGTTTACACATAAAACTGTTATTTTAAAGGACAGATGATGGATGAAAGCCTGGATTCTTCTTAGTAATGTACAAAGTTAAGGACATTTACTGGAAGAAGTAATGTCAGTTTTATGTTGATGGTTTCCTCTTAGTTCTATATGTAAATAATACTCTTCAGTTTATTGGAGTTCAGTGACATTATAGTGCAGGTCCAGTTACTTAAATGCAGTTTTAGGTGAGGAGTGAATCATTTTTCCTTGAGAAATGTTTGAAAAACGTTTTTAAAATGTGGAAAATTTATTTGACAATACAACATCCAACATGGACACTGACATGGAATTATGAATTTACATATATAAACAAATAAACAAGACAGAAATGAATGTAAATGACAAATAATAAATAGAAAACAGCAGTCTAAAATTATGTGTTGATATAAGGTTGAAGTTATTGTGGTCATATAGTAGTACATGGAAAAAATAGTAACAAATCTTAGACTTAGAAGACTTCATTAATCCTTGGAGGGAAATTCAGTTGTTACAGCAGCACTGATATTAAATAAAGAGGTAAACAACAAGACAACAAAGAATATTAGGGGGAAAAGTGGTACCAAAAAAAAGGTAAAATGTAATTTTATTTAATTTAATTTGATTTAATTTAATTTAATTTTAATTTTAATTTTAATTTAATTCATATAAATTTAATTTCTTTAAATGTAATTTTATTTAAAAATTTAAATTAAATGAAACAAGGTTTTAAAAATATAGAAAATATAATATAGAAAAAAATCAACAGATATGAGAGTATTTTTTTATTTTATATTTTATATTTTTATTTTTTGTAAAAAGAACTTTTAGTTCATTTAGTAGCGTTCCAAGGTGTGTTTTCTGGCCTTTGTAAGCACTTTAACTACATTACAAATTAAATTAAATTAAATTAAATTAAATTAAATTAAATTAAATTAAATTAAATTAAATAAGATTGTAAAGATGTAAAAAAAACACTATAATATAGGAAAAAATCTGCAGAATATACAAGATTGACTTTTTTTTTTTTAGGAAGCACTCTTGGTCCATTTCATAGCTTTTCAAGGTGGTTTTCTGGCCTTTTTAACCACTTTCAACTGCATCTCAAGCTTGTTTATTTTACCATCTGTTTGCTGAACATCTGTCTTCACTTCATCACCTCCATCTCACACCAAACTTTTACTAAAAATATTTTTAAATCTATAGTTGATAGTTGGCCCTGCGACAGACTGGCGACCTGTCTAGGGTGTCCCCTGCCTTCGCCCGAGTCAGCTGGGATAGACTCCAGCCCCCCCCGCGACCCTAGTGAGGATTAAGCGGTGTATAGATAATGGATGGATGGATAGTTGATAGTGGATCAGAAATACTGTAGATCAGGGGTGTCAAATATGCAGCCCGCGGGCCATAACCAGACCTCCAGAGGGTCCAATCCAGCCCGACTTTGTAAAATGTAAAAACTCCAGAGAAGACATGAACTGCAGATTGTAAATTAGTAAAACTATAAATTTAAAATAATTTCTAGACCATGACAAGTTGTTTTGATCATAAAGTAAAATACTAGATTGTTCATTGTTCTTTTGTCATTTTGTGTCTAATTTTTGTAATATTTTGTTTGCATTTGGTGTTTTTTGTTTGATTTTTGTCATTTGTCTCATGTTTTTGTCATTTTGTGTTTCCTTTTAGTCTCATTTGTGTTTTTTGTCTTATTTTTGACATTTTGTGTTTTGCTTTATTCGTTGTTTTGTGTGTCGCTTTTGACGTTTTGTATTTTTTTGTCTCACTTGTGTTGTCTATTTTTTGGTCGTTTTGTTTTCTTGCTTTTGTCATTTGTCCATTTTTGATGCTTTGTAACTTTTTTGTCTAATTTTTTGGCTCTTTTTGTTTTCTTTCATGTCGTTTGTCTCATTTTTTATCATTTTTTGTCTTATTTTTGTGATATTGGTCTTGTTTTTGTTGTTTCTTTTGTCTTTTTTGTCTGATTTTTGTTGTTTGTCTCATATTTTTGTGATTTTGTGTTTCCTTTTTGTCTCGTTTGTGTTTTTGTCTTATTTTTGTCATTTTGTGCTTTGTTTATTCGTTGTTTTGTGTACCGTTTGTGTTGTTTTGTGTCTTTTTTTGTCTCGTTTTTGTCATTTATCCATTCTTTGGTGCTTTGTAAATTTTTGTCTAATTTTTTGTCTTTATTTTCTTTTGTGTCATTTGTCTATTTTTTGTCATTTTATGTCATGTTTTTGTAATATTTTGTCTTGTTTGTCTCTTTTTTTGTCTGACATTTTGATCATAAAGTAACATACTGTATCATTCAGTTCCAGATAGCTGTGACTAAATGTTGTGTTCGTTTGTGGAAACTCTGAAATCTGGAAGTTGTAATGTGGAAATGATAAACTGAGGCATAATATTGTTGAAATTGAACTTATTTTTCTTCAGAAACTTCAGGTTGTCCTTAATGTTTTGTAAAAAGATAATTCCTTAAATGTGAACATTTTCAGAATGGACTTTTTTGCACTAAAACAAAGGAACCATTAGGAGTTGTTGTTATTTATAGGTCATTATGCTGTGATTTTACTGGTCACTGGAGCTCAAATTGAGCTGAGTGTGGAACCTGAACTAAAAGGAGTTTGAGTTCCGTGCTCTAAAATGTCTTAACCATCTTTAACTGATGTCAAACTACGTGTGAATTCATGACTCCATTCCTGGGCAGGGAGGCTGCTCACCCACACAGGCCTTTTATGAAATGATGAAACCTTGAGGTCTGAGGGTTGAATAGTTGGTTTGAGGTCGTGACCTCAGCGATGCTCGGCGTCTGTCATCGGGAGGGAAAGAGTTTATGGAATTATCTGGTCTGCTCTTTCATACGCCCTCCATCCTCCTCCTCGTTCCACCGCCGCCTCGTCTTTCTCCTCACTGTTGATTTTGGAGAGCAGCTTTAATTCTCTGTGAGCTAATGGAATCTCAGGGCTTTTATGGTTGTGAAAACAGAGACACCTACACCTGGGATTGTTTCCTAACGAGCTATTGTCACAACTTGTTGCCGTGTTCCTCCCTGAAATCCTCCGGTTCTGGACAAAAGGCATAACCGGTGTGTTTACAGTAAATACAGTAAAAGTTTTCACAGCAATAGAGTAAATTAATGAAGTCAGCATGCCAAAAATATGCAAAATACTGCAAGAAAAATGCCTAAACAGATTTTAAAAAGTAAAGTTACTGTCTATAACTTTACAACAGGGCATGTTCTGTATTATAATGGATTATCTTTGAAAAATAGGACATTTTCTGTATTTCAGTGTATCTATTATTTAAAAAAAGTTCTGTGCTATTGATGAAAAAGATGCAAGACATTTTCTGTATATTGATCTATAGTTTTAGAAATAATATTTACTTTTGTGTATTGTGTATTTATACTTTAAAGAAAAATAAAAAGGCATTTTAAATGTATTTTAATGATATTTCTATAGTACAAATGGTGTGTCTATAGCATAAAAACAAAAAATCTTTATTTTAATAGTGTATTTGCAGTATATTTTTTAAATATAAGATGTATTTCAGTGATATAATTATAGCTTTTTTTAAACAGACAATTTAAGTGTATTTTCATATGTCTGCAAAAAAGAAACGTGAAATGTCCTGAATTTAATGATGTATTAATAGTAAAAATCATACTAATTTCTGTATATTCATGGTGTGTCTATGGCAAAAAAAAAAAAAGAATTTATTTAATGCTGTGTTTATAGTACAAGTCATTCCATTTTATGTATTCCAATTAGGTATTTATAACATATATTTGAATGTGGTATTTATATCAAAAAATAGTATATTTTCACAGTGTATCTGCGTGAAAAAACTTTATTTTTTCTTTTGTATTTTGATGGTGTATTTTTAGTAAAATAAATATATAAATACATAACAGATAAGGGGAATTTCCTTTATTTTAATAGTGCATTTGCAGTGAAAAAAATGTGTGGATTTTAATTGTGTATTTATTGAAAAATCACGATACTTTCTGTATTTTAATGGTGTATGTATAGTAATAAAACTAAAACTATTTTTCGATTTTAATAGTGTCTATATTAAATTATTTGATATTTTCTGTAGTTTAACAGTCTATGAGGAGTAGGAGGGCAATAAAATCAGGGATCATAAAATATAAAGGTTTACAGTTTTATCCTCAGGCATCTTTAAATATGTGAGATTTAAAATGCTTCCACAAAAATGTTGGGCAATAAAAAGTAATCAGTTTCCATCAACTTTCACTGCAGTTTTCACCTCGGATGATTTATCTCCGAGTAAGAGAAGAATCAAGAAAAATCAGTAAAAACTGTCTCCTTCGGTATTTATCACGACTTCTTCTAGCAAATTTGCAGCTTTTCCACTTCTTTTTTGCTTCAGAGCAAATTTATTGCTGCCGAAACGGAGTCGTAACAGGTGAATGAAAACATGAGTTCACCTCCAACAATATCGCTAAATCTAGACCTTAAAATGAGGACGCTAAACCTCCATGTTCTTGGAGCTCCCTGAAAAATATCTATTTATAATATATATGAACACTGTCACATCCTAATATGGTTTTAAATTTATCCAGATGGCTAATTACTGTTTATGTATGTATGTATATATATATATATATATATATATATATATATATAAATGCTTCATTTTACTGTAAAATGCAAAGTTAGCAAGCATCAATGGTTACCAGTATTCTACAGTGTTCCTATTATAGTTTACTTAGACAATAAATTACTGTATATTTAATGACAGAACTCCTATAATAGTGTTGTGTTGCTGCTTTAATCAACATTAACTGTAACTGTAGCTGTCTGTAAATTACATTTCCTTCTTTGAAATGCATCAATACCGCTATAAATTGTATAATTAAATGATAAATACCATAGAAAGCAGTGTAAATTGAGATCTATCAGCTCTGTTTGGCAGTTAAAAAGGTATATAACACTAAAATACCTAAAATAATGAATGATAAGGTGCATTTTTTTGGATTGGACACATTTAATTAAAGGCGGATGAAAGACGTTTGACAAATTCTAGTCAAAGAAGCTCTAACAAGCATCAAATTTAACTGTTTTTCCATTACATTTTGAAAAAACACTATTCTAGTAATAGAATTTGACTGTATTTTTATAGCAATCATTAAACCTGCCTATCAACACCTCTAACAACAGTAGAAGTATATCAGGTACACTACCGTTCACAAGTTTGAACAGTCTGAAACAGCTAGAATAGTCATTTACCACATTAACAATGTCTAGACTGAATTTAGGATTCATTTAATGTTATCTTCACTGAAAAAATGGCTTTTTTTTTTTTTTTTTTTAAACAAAAATCAGGACATTTCTGTGACCCCAAACTTCTGAACGGTAGTGTACATTACCAATAATCTAAATATTTCCCTTTATGTGAGAGTTACTGATTGAGTTTCTAATATTTTAAAGTTGAGGCCATAGAATCCTCCACTATCAGTATCTGCTTTCCCACCTTATGGTGTTATTTGTGGAGGATTACAGCAGAACAAAGGTGGAGTTAAAGCTACACGACCTCCACTGATCACCATCTCAGCTTAAAGGTTCAAGGCGACTTTGGCTCCCCAGCTTCCGTGTCCTTTGTAGACAACCTTGAAGGGCTTTCTGTGGGCCCCGGGGTGCATTATAGCCGTCAGCACTCGGGCCGCATGCAATTAGTGTCAGGGTCAGAGGTCACGGTGGGATTTAAGGCTGAGGCCTGCTGGTCAGTCAACAAACCTGGCCACCAAATCCCTGGAGTCTGGGGACGGAAACCCCACTGCTGACAGATCTGAGCCAACACAAACACTCATAGACAACACACACACACACACACACACACACACACACACTAAGAACAAACACAAACATGCAGGTTTCTACACTGATTCAACGACAAATACATTAGCAGAGACCCACTGACAGGATAATTGATGCGACTGTTAGCTGCAGTTTGTCTCATTATTACAGATTTTTTCCAAATTCATATCTATCTATCTATCTATCTATCTATCTATCTATCTATCTATCTATCTACCTATCTACCTATCTACCTATCTATCTATCTATCTATCTATCTATCTATCTATCTATCTATCTATCTATATAGTCTATCTATCTATCTATCTATCTGTAGTCTATCTATCTATCTATCTATCTATCTATCTATCTATCTATCTATCTGTAGTCTATCTATCTATCTATCTATCTATCTATCTATCTATCTATCTATCTATCTATCTATCTATCTATCTATATCGTCTATCTATCTATCTATCTATCTATAATCTATCTATCATGTGTTGGTGGCTTTGCCAGCAATATTAGGATGTGATTAATAGTCTGATCCACTGTTGAATGACGTTTCTCTGCATTCTAAGTAAATTATTCAAATTTACCCCAAATGTGTGACAGCAGATGTAAACAAAGGGTCTGCCTTTAGTTCTTGCTGATACTGATTAGTTATAAATGGCCCTGATTGGTGGGATCCTTATTTTTGTTCCCATGTGGCTGAGCTACAGGCTGCTGAGCAAATTTCTTGCCCAAGGACACTTCAACACGAAGACGAACCAGCAACCCTGTGATTAATCAACAAACTCACACACACTGCCTCTTCCTCTTCCAGCATATTACACAACAGCCAGGGCACAGCAGTTCACACCTGTAGCCGGGAGGCAAATAGCAGCGACACACAAAGAAACACACTTTCCACACACAACACAAGGAGGCATATTGTACACGCAGACGCACAACAGCCGATCAAACCGCACAGACTCGCACTGTGGATGAAATGAAAACTAAATAAAGGCAGATTTAAACAAACATCAGCTGTGTGTGCCAGCTTCCACGCAAACACTGAAGCCTATAATTTAATCATCATGAACGCCAGAGTGCGTCGAGAGTTCAGCAGCTCTCCTCGAACCTTCGGGCTTCTTCCTGCAGCCACCCAGCAACCGTAAACCCCGATCCTCATCCAATCCTGTTAAAGAAGTTGACCAGATGTTTCTCTGCAGGTAGAGCAGCGAGTCTCAGAGCTGCTGTCCACCTCCACTTGTCCTTGAATGCAACACCACAGAACCCTGATGGATAAGCGCCAGTTGTACCTCGCTGTATTATGAAGTGCTTTGGATAAAAGTGCTTTGTAAACACAGTTCATTTAAGGTACTCATTGTAATAATTGGTGCCTTTAGAAAAGTTCGGAAAATCCCACAATTTGGGGATAATAAAAATAGCACACCTACAACCCGAGGGCTGTACCATGATGCAGGTTTGACGTATTTAGGATTTCTTTGTGGCTCAAATAAAAGTAAAGCCCCAATCAGAGATGATGGGTATCATGACGGCTTTCTTTGTTAAATGGATTTTCTCTGAGCACGCTCCCAGAAAAGAGGACTTTTGATGCATCATATGGCTCTTCTTCTGCACAAAATGGACCAATCACACGTCGCCTTCTTCATTCAAGAGGAACAGATTGGTGTCATGGAAATCTATGAGGATGCAATGTAATAATTATATAATTATAATGATAGAAAGCAACACCGTGGCTGCAAATGATGCAAGAGAGGAAGGAATGCCATTAATAGTTTAAGTGAATATATTTACTGCTCAGTGATTCTTAATGCAGGGCTGCACAGTGGCTTGGTGGTTAGCACTGTCGCCTTGGAGCCAGTAGATCCCTGGTTCACATCCAGGCTTTATCCAGATCTTTCTGCATGGAGTTTGCATGTTCTCCCTGTACATGTGTGGGTTTTCTCCAGGTTCTCCAGCTTCCTCCCACAGTCCAAAAACATGCTGAGGTTAATTGGTGATTCTAAATTGTCTGTAGGTGTGAATGTGAGAGTGATTGTTTGTCTCTATATGTAACCCTGTGATAGACTGTTACCTGTCCAGGTGTCTCCTGCCTTCACCTAAGTCAGCTGGGATAGAATTCAGGCCCCCGTGACCCTAATGAGTATTAAGTGGTGTATAGATAACGGATAGATGGATCTTAGCGCACTAAAACTTTAAACTTTATACATGTAAACATGATCATTAAGAAGTGGATTTAGATCTGACACTGTCCCATAATGAAGGATAAATCACTTTAGTTTTTCACTAAAACAACGTGAAATTTTTGATATTGATTGAATATTCTCTATGATTGATATCTATAGACTGATCAGTTTTCTAATCAGTGTTCTGTCAGCTGCAGTGTACCTAGAAAATCACTCAGAGAATGCAGTCCTCCTCCAAGGCTGCTCATTCCCCCATATGGCATTGACAGAAATGCAGAATTTGTTTATTAGTTATTAATGATCAGAAATCACGACAACATAGAATGTGTCCATTTAATATAGATGTACCCACAAACAAAATGACGTTGAGCTGAACACAGGCGTGTTATGCATGTGTACGTTATGTATGGTACCAAATCACGTGACATAAATATGTCGCGGGTGGCGGGAATTGATGGGACTCAGAAACACCCCCACAATTTAATCAATTGTTCCTTGGATCATTTCTGATGGATAAGTCCTGATAAGTCCTCAATGGTGGATTTGTAGTAGGATCACAATCATGTGATCATCAGCAGGCAGCTGATGTAGTGTTCACTTGTTGTCATGGTTACAGTGATGCCATGCCGCTATCTGGCAATGATACAGAAATCTTTAACTAATCCATGGATCCAGACTATAAGATGCATCACTGCTAAAATCTAATCACTTGGTCCTTGTGTCATTTCTGACCTTCTGACCTTGTCATCAAAATCCATTAGTCCATTTCTGAGTAATGTTGCGAACAGACAGACAGACAAACCAACGCCGTTGTTTCATAACTCTGCCGCGTTCCTTGGAGGAGTAAAAAAGACTTTGCAGCAAATTTGTTTCCATACCTTTTTCCTAACCCTCCAAATCTTTGAGAGGGTTAAGACTTAAAAAGTTTTAGTCATGGTTTTGAAAGATTTATGGTCTCCCTCATCAAAGACCCATGTTTTATTAGCCCGTCCATCCACCCAACCTCCTCCTTTTATGGAAAAAAATGATTAGTTCTTATATGTGTGTCTTGATTTTTGTCTTCTGCGTGCCTCCTGGTGTATTCTGAAGCTATAAAATAGACAAATCACACTTTAAATGTAAACATCAAACCTCTTCACAGGAACACATTCTGACAGACAGACTTATTTTTTATTATTTACAGTCACTTAAATGACAAGTTTTCTTATCAGATTCTATAATTTGGTTGAACTTAATGTTTTTTCTTTTCTCGATCTGGATTTAATGTCTCGTTTTGCTGCCATTCTATAAACTGTTTCGCAAAGTCTGCTGTATAAATCAATGTGATTGTTATCGTTACGGTTGTTATTGAATATTTGGAGTCAGACATCACCTTTTGTGGTGCAAACTGCTCGTTGTGCAACACACAGCTGACAGGGTTCTTTTTTTTATTTTTATTATCAGTAATCTGCAGCACCTATCAGCCTCCCTCCCCTCCCCTGAGGCAAATTAAATTAAGGTTGGCTTTGATGAAACATTCCAGTCATGTCATGACACTCTGCATTTCACTGGTTAACCCTTTGGTCAAATCAAATGATCACATTTACAGTTAAAATAATACATTTAGAAGCTCTCTGGGTGCTTTCTGGTCAAAGACATAAGAATATAAGAAGTAAATTTAGTCAAAATCCTTCTTTAAACAGTATTTTCTGGGATTTTCCAATGAATACAACATAAATTCTGCACCAATGAATCAACACAACAGGAATTATTTAGTTTTTAGCGTTTTTTTCTCATTTCTGGATGCAACAATTTTAAAGGGATGCATCATATAATCTTAATAAATTCCTAATTTTTACTAAATGAAGAATGTGCATCATGGAGCCACAGCATGAGCTCATGTAGGTTTCATTAATAAATTCCATTATGTCACCAGGAAACAGCAGTTTAATGCAAATACGACCCGAACTGTTGGCCGGAGTCCATAAAGTTTCCGATAACATTTGAATCTTTTCCACGTCTGCCTCTTTAAGCTTCAGACAACTTCATTCCTGTAAAGCAGCAGCTGCAGGACAGTCGGGGGGGTTGGTGTCCATGGATCTGTAGACTGAAAGAGCTGGCATGCTGCTAAGTCCTTTTTAATACACAACATTAATGCTAAGCCGACATTAGCCAACGACAAGAGGCCCGAGACGTGCTGAGGAGGGAGCAGCTCCACCAGCCTGCAACCAAAGCATCAGAAGTAAATGTTGCACCAACCTACCAAAAATGGAATATTTTCCCACTCCCCAAAACAACCGGCAGGATCTAAGAAAATTTCAAAAGTTTATTTACAATATTTTAAAAATAAAACAGGCCACTCCATGGCTATACATTCAAACAACAACAAAAAAAAATGAATTCAAACTAAAGAGGCATTTTAGCGCTCAAACGAAAAACTTAGCCAACAAAAACTACAACTACTAGAAAAAGAAACCTAAGTCTAACAAACAAAAGCAAAGCTATCCTAATCTATCAAAGAAACAAAGGTATCAGTCAAATTATTTGGAGGCTGGGAAACAAGCAAAAAGGTGCTGCTGTGAGAATGGCTTCCCTAAAACTGCAGGCCACCGAGACTTAAAAAGGTGGAGAACCAACCAGCATCAGGTTACGCTGCTCCTGAGCAGAACGAAGATCTCCACACAGACAGACCACACACTACAAACTAACAGGACAAACAGACGACTCACACACTACAAACTAACAGGACAAACAGACGACTCACACACTACAAACTAACAGGACAAACAGACGACTCACACACTACAAACTAACAGGACAAACAGACGACTCACACACTACAAACTAACAGGACAAACAGACGACTCACACACTACAAACTAACAGGACAGACGACTCACACACTACAAACTAACAGGACAAACGGACGACTCACACAGAAAACAAGGACAACGAGACAAAGATCCACACAACAGAACAACTCCAAAGCACAAAACACAGTAATGCCACACTACACAATATGGCCACAGACGCAACAGGTTGGTTATTAGGTTGGCAGCATAGTATTGAAAAAATCCTTTGAAAATGTAATATCTGGAGTCAGTTATGTAATAATACATAAAGAGGACTGCATTTCTTGGAAATGAAAGCTTTTTTTGCAGTTTTTGTGCAGTTTACTCATCAGAAATAGTTCTAGTGGACGGCATAGTATTCATATTCATTCATCAAGGATAAGTCCCATGGAGCTCTCACCCTCCTTAATTCTGGCTAAGGGCCAATTTGACAATTATTTGTTGTGCAAAATCTTTATTTAGAATATTGTTTATTTGCTTAGATATGTAAATTGGCATATGGCTTCTGTAAAGCGTCTTGAGACAATTTGACTGTAATTGTCGCTATATAAATAAAACTGAATTGAACTGAAATTCACAATTCAATATGTCTCTGTTGGATGTTGCATTGTCAAACATTTCATTACAACTTTTTTCAAACATTTCTCGAGGAAAAGCGATTTCATCCTCACTTAAAACTGTATTTAAATAACCGGACTGGCACTGTAATAGCCCCAAATATTGCATTAAAAATGTTTTTTTAGTAGAATTCTGGAGGTGTTCAACCCACATTTTGCTCATTAAACAACATTAGTTGAAGGAATGAGTTGAAAATCAAGCATTTCATTCAACTGAGATATTTTTTTTGGTGTAAAACTCGGCCTGTGTTGTACATGTGAAGCTGGAAGGAGGTTCGAGGCTTCATTAAGTGAACTCATGAAGTGTGTGAGAGGTCAGATCCCAGCAGCGATGCCTAATAAGACCAGCAGCTCCCCTCCACACCCAACCACACACTGGAGCTGTCAGTTAGCATCCCAGGCCTCCTTACTGGTCCTCTGTTCCGCACCAGTAAACCTGCCTGGTAACCACTAACCACTGGCTGCTGAGCGTGTGTGTGTGTGTGTGTGTGTGTGTGTGTGTGTGTGTGTGTGTGTGTGTCAGCGACAGAGAGAAAAAATAATGTGACCTGTTTGATCTGAATGAATCTAATCTTTTAACAGATGCGGTTGTTGGTCTGGTTTAAGCAGCGTCTCCATGAAGAGTGTCTTGCAGTTTTCTACTCAGTGTTTCTACTTTATCATGAGTATTTTTTTATTCTGAGATCGAAGGTGGAGTACCATTTCTCTGTTTGTTTGTCTGTCAGCAGAAATATGTAAAAGCTACCAGGTGACTTGTCTTAAACTTTAGTGGGCAGTTGATTCATACGAAATGGAGGAACACTTTATATTCTGGATTGTTCTCTTAATAATAACAAGAAAAATTGCAAGACAGTCCTTTTCTATATTTTGCAAGATAGTGAAGCATGATGTCAGACACACTCAAGTGACAGAAGTCATTTGGGAAACACTTGATTCACAACTTAAATTCTGGTCGAAAGGCAACACAGAGCACAGAAGACGATTTGAAAACCGGAAAATGTGTTTCTTGTTCACTTTTCTCCACACTTTCACATCTTTTACAAACTGAAATGTCCGTAAAAGTCAAACTTTACTGCAGCCTTTCTTGGCATTTTTTCGACAAATGGAAGCAGAGAGTACAACCTCATAATCAAACAGATTAACCCTCGTGTCATCCTGCGGGTCACATTGACCTGTTTTAAAGTTTGAAAATGTGAAAAAAAACATATGTTCACAGTGAAAATTTCAACATTTTCAACATTTTTTGGATCAACCAAAATCCAGCGAAATTCACTGGATTTTGGTTAATTTATTTGTGAATGTTCTTAAAAAATGTTTTCTTCTGTTTTACTGATATATATGTAATCACTTTAGATATTTTTAGGATTTCTTTGTAAGATTTTTGCTAATTTTTTGAAAATATTTACAAGAATTTTCTTGGCAAATTTGGGGGATTTTTAATTTTTTTTTAAATAAAACTTTTAAGGAAACTTTTAAGGAATTATTGGAATTTTCTTCTTTAAGGTTTTGCAAATATTCAGAGATTTGGCGAATTTTTTTGCAGAATTTTTGGATTTTTTTCAGACAAGGAAACAATATTTTATAGTGCCCGTAAATGAGAACAACAGGAGGGTTAAATTGCTATGAGTTTGTCTATGTGGCAGTTTGCTTTTATGAAATGTAAATGTAAAAGAAACTGTCGCTACTTCCAGGGTTGCATCACTTGTTGGTAAATCGTGCATCACTTTGTACAAACTTCATGCAGACGAGGTGCCCAGGAAGCTCAACAGGTTCAACCCATAAACAGGGTTTATAGTCCCTGATGCAGCAGGCTGGGTTTCATTCCACCTCTTGGCCCTTTGCTGCACATCTTCTTATTCTTGTCCCTACTTTCCTGTCTGCCTCTCTAATAACTTGTCTAATAAAGCCAGAAAAATAAGCTTCATGCAGACATGTGAACCTTCCTTCAGACAAAAGGCCTCAGAGTTAGTTTTATCGTCTTGGCTCGACTCTGACAGCAGAGATGCTGCCAGGCTGCTGCTGCTGCTGCTGCTGCTGATCTCTGTGTTCGTCTTGTTAAAACATCAACACTTGAAGCTCCGCCGCCTGTTTCCGGCCTCACAGTGTAAATCAGTGAGACGGGAGGCTCAGCGATCAGCTTCATCCACTGACCACACACACACGCACACACACACACACACACACACACACACACACACACACACACACACACACACAGAAGCACACACACACACACACACACAGAAGCACACACACACTCTGCCAGGCTGCTGCTGCTCTGTCAGTAACCAGCAGCTCCTCTCTGCTCTCAGGCTGCAGCTGATGAAAGCGTGGAGGCGGTTGGCGTGACTGCAGCAGCAGAAGCCGTCATTAAGTGCTGCAGCTTGTTTCCACAACAACACGTCGGTGGTTATTATAAGGTGTCACTTCCTGGTTTGGCATCCCCACGGCGACCGATTAAAGAGGAGGGCAGCAGTAGTTGAGACGAGAACAACGAATACACGACGGCTGCAGGATGTCTTCTCGAACATCTGTGTTTTCTGGAGCTTTGGAACACAAAACCCTGTCCTCAGCAGCAGCATTTAAAGCCCAGCAGCTGTTTGAACTGTTATTTAACCCTCCTGTTGTCTTCATTTACGGGCACCAAAAAATATTGTCTCCTCGTCTGAAAAATAATCCAAAAATTCTGCAAAAAAATTCTTCAAATTTCTGAAAATTTACAGAACCTTCAGGACAAAAATTCCAATAATTCCTTAAAAGTTTCCCTTCAACATTTTATTATTTTTTTAATCCCCCAAATTTTGGCAAGAAAATTCTTGTAAATATTTTCAAAAAATTTGTAAAAATTTTCCAAAAAAATCCTAAAAATATCTAAAGTGATTCCATATATATCAGTATAAAACTTCTAATATTTTCTTCAAGAACATTCACATAAAAATCAACCAAAATCCAGCAAAATTCACTGGATTTTGGTTGATTTTTTGGTGAATGTTCTTAAGAAACATTTTTAACATTTCTTTTTACCACAAAAAGATCTTCAAAGATTTCCCAAAAATAAATCTGTGGATGTTCTCAGTCATCCAGGTCATGATAAGTCTCAAGCAAGCATAAGTTATGGCAACTGGACTAACCTCGTGTGAGTCGAAAACGTTTCACCTCTCATCCAAGAGGCTTCTTCAGTTCTGAAAGCCTGGTGGGGAGTACCAGATATTTATCCACCAGGAGGGTGGTGGCAAAAACAAGTGGACAAAGACCCGAAACCAACAGACTCGTTAGGTGTTAATGTGAGTCGTTAGCCTTTGATGGGCGGTCGTTACCCCTCCCAGCCCTCTAGGAGGGTGGTTGGGGGTCACCTGACTGCAAGTGGGACAGATGGCTGCACCTCCTTGGGAGGGCTCTAAGAACGGCGTTGTAAGTGGGAGACAAGTGGTGTCTGAGGCCCCCTCCTCTGTTCAAAGATGGCCGTTCTAGTTTGACATGAATGGCTTCTTTTACCCCTCTCTCAAACCATCTGTCCTCTCTGGCTAGAATGCGCACCTTGTGGTCATCAAAGGAGTGCCCCTTCTCCTTGAGGTGGAGGTGGACTGCTGAGTCCTGGCCTGTGTTCGTGGCCCTCCTGTGTTGTGCCATGCGCTTGTGTAATGGCTGCTTAGTCTCTCCAATGTACAGGTCAGAGCATTCCTCATTGCACTGCACTGCGTACACCACATTGCTCTGTTTCTCCCTTGGAATTTTGTCCTTGGGATGGACCAGCTTTTGCCTCAGAGTGTTGCTGGGCTTGAAGTGTACTGGGATCTGGTGGGTGTTAAAGATCCTCCTGAGTTTCTCTGAAATTCCTGCCACATAGGGGATGACAATGTTGTTTCTCTTTTTGTGGTCCTCGTCTTTCTTATCCTCCCTGCGCTTTTTTGCTGTTTTGATAAAAGCCCAGTTTGGATAGCCACAAGTTTGAACAGCAGAGTGAATATGTTTGTGTTCCCTTCTTTTTCCATCCGCTTCTGATGGGATGTTCTGTGCTCTGTGCTTTAAGGTACGGATCACCCCCAACTTGTGTTCTAGTGGGTGGTGTGAATCAAACAGGAGGTACTGGTCTGTGTGAGTGGGTTTTCTGTAGACCTCAATGTTGAGTTCCCCATTGGTTTCAATGCGTACCACGCAATCTAGAAACGCCAGACAGTTGTCTTGGACATCCTCTCTTGTGAACTTGATGTTTTTATCCACCGAGTTGAGGTGTTCTGTGAAAGGTTCGACCTCACCCTTCCTGATGGTGACCCATGTGTCATCCACATATCTGAACCAGTGCCTCGGGGAGTGGCCACTGAATGTTCTCAGTGCCACAATCTCCATTTCTTCCATGTACAGGTTAGCTACAATGGGGGATACAGGGGATCCCATGGCACAGCCGTGTTTTTGCCTGTAGAAACCATTGTTGTACTGGAAATAAGTGGTGCTGAGGCAAAGGTTAAGGAGGTCACACACCTGTTCGGGGGAGAGGTTGGTCCTCTCAGACAGAGAGTTGTCAAGCAACAGTTTTCTCTTTACTGTCTGTATTGCATCTCCAGTGGGAATGCAAGTAAAAAGCGAAGTCACGTCATATGAAACCATAGTTTCCTCAGGGTCTAAGCTGATTTTTCTGACCTTGTTTGTAAAGTCCATCGAGTTCCTTATGTGGTGGGGGGTGTCCCCCACCAATGGGGAAAGGATGGTGGCAAGATACTTAGCAATGTTGTATGTCACAGAGTTGATGCTGCTTACAATTGGTCTCAGAGGGGCGCCCTCTTTGTGAATTTTTGGCAGCCCGTATATGCAAGGGATAGCATCGCCTGGATAGAGTTTGTAGTACAGGGCCCGGTCGATGATCTGACCTTTCTCCAGTTTTTGCAGGCAGTTAACCACTTTGAGTTTGTAGGTGTTGGTGGGGTCTCGTTTTAGGGTCTCATAAGTTGCTGAGTCACATAGGAGGCTGCTGACCTTTGAGTGATAGTCAGCTGTGTTAAGGATAACAGTACATCTCCCCTTATCTGCAGGTAGGATTGTGATGTTGGGATCCTTCTGCAGAGTTATCAGTGCCCGTTTCTCCTGTGCGGAGATGTTGGACGGGGGTAACTTGGCACTGGAGAGTGCTGCCGACACCTTAAGCCTGATCTGTTCCGCCTCTGTCTCTGACAACCTATTGTTCCTAATGGCCGATTCTGTGGCCGTCACCAAGTCCACCACCGGTAACTCATCTGGTGTGACTGCAAAGTTCAGTCCTTTGGCAAGGACCCCCCGCTCGGCTGGAGTGAGCTCTCTGTCTGACAAATTCTTAACCCATTTGTCATAGGTGTCCAGTTCCGCTGTTTTGCTCTGTGTGGCCGCCTGGGAAGGACTGCCGCCAGTCCTTCCTTCAGAGCTCTGTATTTTGGCCCATTCTTGTTCCCCCCTGGAACTATAGAACCGGGACTCAAGGTTCTGAAATTTCCGTGTTTGCCTTTCTTTGCCCTTAGCATGCTGCGCCATCTGTGCTGTCTCTGTGTGTTTGGAAACGGCTTCCCATCCTTTCCCCATTGGTGGGGGACACCCCCCACCACATAAGGAACTCGATGGACTTTACAAACAAGGTCAGAAAAATCAGCTTAGACCCTGAGGAAACTATGGTTTCATATGACGTGACTTCGCTTTTTACTTGCATTCCCACTGGAGATGCAATACAGACAGTAAAGAGAAAACTGTTGCTTGACAACTCTCTGTCTGAGAGGACCAACCTCTCCCCCGAACAGGTGTGTGACCTCCTTAACCTTTGCCTCAGCACCACTTATTTCCAGTACAACAATGGTTTCTACAGGCAAAAACACGGCTGTGCCATGGGATCCCCTGTATCCCCCATTGTAGCTAACCTGTACATGGAAGAAATGGAGATTGTGGCACTGAGAACATTCAGTGGCCACTCCCCGAGGCACTGGTTCAGATATGTGGATGACACATGGGTCACCATCAGGAAGGGTGAGGTCGAACCTTTCACAGAACACCTCAACTCGGTGGATAAAAACATCAAGTTCACAAGAGAGGATGTCCAAGACAACTGTCTGGCGTTTCTAGATTGCGTGGTACGCATTGAAACCAATGGGGAACTCAACATTGAGGTCTACAGAAAACCCACTCACACAGACCAGTACCTCCTGTTTGATTCACACCACCCACTAGAACACAAGTTGGGGGTGATCCGTACCTTAAAGCACAGAGCACAGAACATCCCATCAGAAGCGGATGGAAAAAGAAGGGAACACAAACATATTCACTCTGCTCTTCAAACTTGTGGCTATCCAAACTGGGCTTTTATCAAAACAGCAAAAAAGCGCAGGGAGGATAAGAAAGACGAGGACCACAAAAAGAGAAACAACATTGTCATCCCCTATGTGGCAGGAATTTCAGAGAAACTCAGGAGGATCTTTAACACCCACCAGATCCCAGTACACTTCAAGCCCAGCAACACTCTGAGGCAAAAGCTGGTCCATCCCAAGGACAAAATTCCAAGGGAGAAACAGAGCAATGTGGTGTACGCAGTGCAGTGCAATGAGGAATGCTCTGACCTGTACATTGGAGAGACTAAGCAGCCATTACACAAGCGCATGGCACAACACAGGAGGGCCACGACCACAGGCCAGGACTCAGCAGTCCACCTCCACCTCAAGGAGAAGGGGCACTCCTTTGATGACCACAAGGTGCGCATTCTAGCCAGAGAGGACAGATGGTTTGAGAGAGGGGTAAAAGAAGCCATTCATGTCAAACTAGAACGGCCATCTTTGAACAGAGGAGGGGGCCTCAGACACCACTTGTCTCCCACTTACAACGCCGTTCTTAGAGCCCTCCCAAGGAGGTGCAGCCATCTGTCCCACTTGCAGTCAGGTGACCCCCAACCACCCTCCTAGAGGGCTGGGAGGGGTAACGACCGCCCATCAAAGGCTAACGACTCACATTAACACCTAACGAGTCTGTTGGTTTCGGGTCTTTGTCCACTTGTTTTTGCCACCACCCTCCTGGTGGATAAATATCTGGTACTCCCCACCAGGCTTTCAGAACTGAAGAAGCCTCTTGGATGAGAGGTGAAACGTTTTCGACTCACACGAGGTTAGTCCAGTTGCCATAACTTATGCTTGCTTGAGATTTCCCAAAAATGTTGAAAATGTGGACATCAGAAGTTTCACTGTGAATTTTTATTTTCTCCACATTTTCAAACTTTAAACTGGGTCAATTTGACCCACAGGACGACATGAGGGTTAAAGAATTTATTGTATTAAAATTAAGGATAGGATAAGATAAAACTCATATTTTTGTGCAAGATATTGCTCAGAAAAAACCCCCAAAATGACAGAATGAGAATAAATGCAATTCCTAATGGAGAAAGCAATAATATAAAAGTGTGGTTCATTTAAAAAATAAAGTAAGAAAGCTAAAATAATGGAAAAGTAGAAATAATGCTGGCAATGATAATCAGTTTCAATGGTCAACTAGTTACAAAACATATGAGGAATTTGGCTTCGGCTCTTGGTGTCACATAAGGAAATGACAATATATAGACATTTATACATCTAGAAAGGAATATATATGCACATTAGTGCAGTAGTGAATGAACATGATTATGAAATATTGAAATATGATACTGTAGATATATTAATATATGAAATATTGCACAAAAAGTTTAAATATTGGACCTGAAAAATGAAATACTGCACATCACATCAACTGTGTTTTACACTAAAATGAAATATTGCACATTTAATCAAAAAATTGCAGTTGAAAATGAAACATTACACGTGATACTGAAGCTGAAATGATCCTGACAAGGAGGTATTGACTAGAGTCCTTCAGTCCTTTACATTTCCAGCCCACAGTCTGATCCTGTGCTTGTATGATGTGATTAAATGTGTTTAACATCAGTGACAGCGATCAGCTCCGTTGGGAATAAAGAAAAGTAGCAGCAGCAGACAGTGGAGGATCTGTCAGAGGGTGGAAATCTAAAACCAAACTAACACAACTTCCTGTCAACACCGCCTGCTCTGAGTCTTCCTACTGAGAGTGAAGCAGAACATCTGAGAAGTGAGAAGAGACGAGCAGAAAGTGGCGACAAGTTGAGCATGAAATGTCCTAAAAGGGCCACCGTACAGCTACACTGCTGTTCAGAAGTTTAGGGTCACTTAGAAATGAATTTTAGTGAATATAGAGCAACTTTAACTCCTTTTACAGCAACTTTAACTAATATAGAGCAACGTTAACTATTATAGAGCGACTTCAACTCATTTTACAGCAACCTTAACTATTATAGAACAACTTTAACTCATTTTTGAGCAACTTCAGATAATATAGAGCAACTTTAACTAATATAGAGCAACTTTAACTCATTTAGAGCAACTTTAACTAATATAGAGCAACTTTAACTCATCAGCACTGCTGTTCAAAAGTTTGGGGTCACTTAGAAATGTCCTTATTTTTGAAAGAAAAGCAGTTTTTTTCAATGGAGATAACATTAAATGAATGATAAATCCAGTCTAGACATTGTTAATGTGGTAAATGACTATTTTGCCAGTGAAAGAGGGGAAATAAATGTTCAAAAGACATCTGTATGATGCACAAATTTTATTTTATTGAACAAGTGGAGTTACGATACTACTGCTGATGCAATTAATCAACTCTCACTGTCAATTATTTACTACATTAATCAATTAATCAGTGTCTTGCTTAGTCCACAATCCAAACACATTCAGTTTACTGTCACAGATGAGGAAAGAAACCAGAAGTGAAGCTGGAATCAGAGGCTTTTAATTGATTAATGGCTGCAGCTCTGCAGGAGAATCAGCAGTTTGCAGTTTTTTATTGCAGATATGATTTCATTTGACTCTTTGTTTTCCTCAGCCAACTGAAACGTGCAGAAGTTTCCTCTGTTCCTCTCTGTTCTCATCCCAGAGCCTCCACCCCTCCATCCTCCATCCCTCCATTCTTCTGAAGGGCACAACCTTTGCTAATCTGACGTCCAGCGCTGCTTCGTTCCCTCATTCACCCCTCCATCCATCCATCCCTCCATCCCTCCATCCCTCCATCCCTCCATCCCTCCATCCATCCCTCCATCCATCCATCTATCCCTCTCTCTCTCCTATTCGTGCACAAGAAGAATACTGCCTCCTCTTCCCTCTGTTTTTCTTTCTCATTCTGTTTTCTGCTGGCTGCGGGGTGAGCGGCAGGTCAGCCCTATTAGCCACTTTCACTGGCAGCGGCCGCCGAACAAGACCGGCTTTTATTTCATTCACAGGAAGAGACGCACACACAAAGCGGGCAGCCATGGATGTTTGCTCTCCGACCAGCTCTGCAGCTCACGTTGCTCCTTTTGTCATTTACACATCTTGTTTTCCCTCTTTATTCCCCTCCTCTCGTGGTCCTTTTTCATCCAAATAGGCTGAAACTTTGCCTTTAATAGGAGAGTAATGGACTGGTTGCAAAGGATCATGGGTACATCAATTTGCTAAATAACTCCTTGCTGGAAGCAGATATCCCTGAGGTGTTTGTTTTGCAGTAAATGGTGTCATTTATACTTTCAGATGATGTATAATACATGTAAATTTGAATAAAAAGTAAAACATTTAAACCGTGAATGATGAGGCTGTCTGCAGGAGTTCAACACTGCAACTAATCAGTGACTTAATGACACACCTGCAACATTAGCAGGATTAATGCATCTAAGAGTTTTGCTAGCTGAATTGTTGTGGTGAAACCTGTAGTTTAAGTTTGTTTGCATCTAAAAACTGTGGATTTAATGGAGGGGTTGTGTCTTGGATTATTTTTCTTAATGCATGAGTCACCTGTGTAGGTAATTGTTCAGCTTTAACCTTTTTTCTGATACTTTCTTGGGTTACTTTTGTCATTTTAGTGTCTTCCAAGTTATTTCCTGTGTGTAGCTTTTGCAGTCAGGTGATTAGCACACCTCCTGGTTAAGCTCCACCTGGAACACACACCTGTTACCTGGGTGGAGGCATTTACTTTGAAAGAGCTGCAACACAGAGGAAGTCCTGTTTGACTCTGTGTTGTGTTGGTGACCTGGAAGAGAAAAGTGTTGGAGCTGGTTCAGGATCCTCCCGTTTGTTTTGATGCCTGTAAGAGTTTATTAAGTGGATTAGCTGGAGAAGAAGCAGCTGATATCATTTATTTAGTGAATAAGTTTAGCTGCTGATGTTGTAGGTGTTGGCTTTTCTTTGGGTCATTCCAGAACTGGAGGACATTTGGGCTTCAAAATATTTGAAAAATAAACCAGTTTTCTGCTCCATATTCATCAATAATACGTAATAAACTTATCAAAGGCTTGATTGGCTCAGCTTCCACATCAATGGTAGCATTTTTATTCCATGTTTTCTGTGTTGTTTGCTAACCCTACTCTAATCACAGTAACAGGGTTGCTAATCCATGCTAATGTGATCTTTTTCTCAGCAGTAGAAGCTAGATATTTAGCTGCTGTTACTGCTGACCAAGAGGACAAACTGACTGATGGAAAACAGTCCAAAGAATTAGTCTGATCCTGATAATATGAGGTAGAGTGAGACATTCAATCAAGGCTGACAATGTGATGAAAAGGTGGAAAATAGAAGAGAGGACATAGCTTTGCTCTACACATTCTTTAGGAAATTCACTGTTTACTTCTTCTACCAGCTAAAAAGGTTTTGCTAACGTGCTGTGGGACACGTTCCATTCACAATAATTATTATTTAAAATATTATGTTGATTTTAAAAAATGTTCCCACAATTACAAGAGACATCAATAAAAAATAATACCAAAAAAGGAGATTTAAATTTCATTTTAACTATTTTATTAGATATTCAGTTTGGTCATCAGGGGGTGGGACAAGAGAACAATGGCATTTTAGGGAGAACTTCAGACTCATTTGGTATTTTTAAAATTATTTTCAAACATTCTTTACTCCTGTTTTTTTTTTTTTAGATTTAGTCTCAGAACAACTTCAACCTTTCAAAGCAGTTTTTTGAGTCCTTTAATGTAGAGCCACAGAAAGCTCCAAAACAATGAAAAAGACGACACAAAAAGTTTGTTTTGATAAAATCCTGATATGCATGAAGCGCCATAAACATCCACTAAACTCTGGCTGCCAAAGAACATGCAGACGTCTCTCATTTGCATGATTTCTACAAGATTGTTGTTTAAATTACACCAATAGTGGATAGAAACACAAACTTATATCTGAAGATTTTGTTCTATTTTGTGCTAAAGTCTGACTATAGAGTGACATCAGATTTCATTTCTTTCCAGAACTTCTCACCTGCATCAACTGATTTGAACAAACAAAGATTTCCAGGAAAAGACTTTCAAGCAACAGCAAAGCTAAACATCCTCACAGTAAGTACCTGCTTCACAGAACTGATTCCAGTCTGCTTCCATTTATTGATTAACTCAATAAAAGTTGGGTTATTCAAATAAACACGCTTCAGATAAACAAACGGCTCTTAACTTGGACTGAGGTCGTTACTGACGGGCTGGTTCAGAGCAGAGAGCTTACATAACCCGATGACCTCAGAGCATGTGAGGTCAGCACAGAACGAGGAGTATTATGGGATGCTGCAAATGAACGAGGACACGGGGAGGTCAACTGGACGGGAATCTCATCAGAGTGGATCCCAGTTAGGAGCTCAGACGGCGGCTTTGAGGTTCCAGGAGGGAAAGGGAGACTGGAGGGTTTCCAGTTTAAGGAACAAACACGGGAATTCTGTTCATCTGTAAGGAGCGTTTGAGCAAAACACTCTGGTTTAACTTACTGTTGTGTTGTTGTCACTCTTGCTGAGGATGGTGGTGTGTTTTTATTTCATACTTTGGGTAAAAATTTGAAGAGTTACCCAAAAAAAGCCACTGAGAGCAAAGCAGAGAATATTTTGGTTTGTTTTAGTGTTTATAGATCGTAGCGATGTACCATGAAGCCAGATCCGTGTGTTAGTAGGGAGTTTCTGTGTCACTCTTTTAACCTGCTAGATCACCATGGTAACTGATGCTGACTTTGGGATTTAAATTGGTTGTTCTTCTCCTGATCATATTCTTTCTGAGTGATATACAACATTAAATGAATGATAAATCCAGTGTAGACATTGTTAATGTGGTAAATGACTATTGTAGCTGGAAACAGCTGATTTTTAATGGAATATCTCCATAGAGGTACAGAGGAACATTTCCAGCAACCATCACTCCTGTGTTCTAATGCTACATTGTGTTAGCTAATGGTGTTGAAAGGATCATTGATGATTAGAAAACCCTTGTGCAATTATGTTAGCACATGGATAAAAGTGGGAGTTTTTGTGGAGAACATGGAACTGTCTGGGTGACCCGAAACCTCTGAACGGTAATGTAGATTCTTATCTAAAGTTATAGCTACAAACCTGTTGAGCTGTACATTGGTAATCCCATTCAGTGAAGTCGTGCAACTGCAGCAGCACAAACTGTTGCCACGGTAACCTACACACATTGAGTTTGTGATGCAGAAAATGCATAAATCTGTTTTTATGTTTGGTCCTAGTTTGCTGCTAAGCCTGTTTACGTGGCTGATTGAACGCAGGTTGGAAAATTAAATAGTCTATTGGTATTTATCACAGAGAATATTTCAGTTTGATTTGGCCAAACATTTTCCAGTAATTTCTATGTATCTTTCGTAATGTACAGTGTCAGACCTAAAGGCACTTGTTAAGCATCATGTCTGAATGTGTGAGGTTCAAAGTTTAACAGCTCTAATGTTCAGCTGGAAGTCAGAAATAAGCATTGACACCATGAACAGCATCTTCTCTTGCATCATTTGCAATAATAGCACCTTTTCTATGTTCGGCATAGTTCTCCATTATAACAACATGTTCCTCTAGACTGAAGCATACAGCACACGACTGGTCTGTTCTGGGCAGAGGAAAAGTCCCATGATTAACTGAATGTCCCCTTTTATGGAGAGCACTCAGAACCAAATGAAGAAAACTTGTTAACAAAGAAAGTTGATAACCACCTGTTATCTCTAATTGGGATTTTAGAGTTTGTCAAGCCAGCTAACACTTCAGGGTGTGCTAATGCACCTTAATGGTAGTTTTATTCTACCTGTGTGCTGCTTAGTTCTCTCCAGCACCAAAGACAAAATGCCTGTTTGTGTTTTACTTTCCCCTGTGCACCTGTCTGCTTGCAGTCTAAATTTGTGTTTGCATCGTGACTACACTACAAAAAGCAATAGTGCACATGTTCAGCCGTCGTATGTGTGCATGAAATACATAGCTTCAATGGAGTTTTCCAATGCTGTTCACTACCATGAACTAGAAAAGTATTGAAACAAAAAGTATGCATCCCCATGCATATGTCTGAATCAAGGATTATACAAGTCAATGTGGGGAAATTTCAGAATATTTGAGCCAAAGCTGCAAAGCTGGTAAAAAAAAAAAGCTGGATTTATCATCGCTAATTAGACTTATTATTTAAATCAAATTACATCAACTTTATTTCTATTTAAAAGCAACCCCAGTTGACCAAAGTGCTGCACAGGCTAACAGACGGGCAGCAAGAAAATAAGCACAAAAAGTAATCAAATTATAAAAGAGAGTAAAATGTCTAAACTAGAAAAGCAATCGGAGAGTGCAGTCCACCTCCAAGGCTGTTCATTCCCCCATATGTCATTGTCAGAAATGCAGCATTTGTTTATTAGTTATTGATGATCAGAAATCACAGCAACATAAAATTTGTCCATTTGATATAGATGTACCCACAAACAATATGACCTTGCCTGAGTGCAGGCATGTGTTATGCATGTGTACGTTATGTACGGATGCAAATCGCGTGACCTAAATATGTAGCAGGCGGCGGGAATTGATGGGACTCAGAAACACCCCCACAATTTAATCAGTTGTTCCTTGTATCATTTCTGATGGACAAGTCCTGATAAGTCCACACAGTGGTGATAAAGTTTAAAGAAACAGACAGTGTCATGGACAAACCCCTTTCTGGACGACCAAATGTATCAGCCAAAACTAAGGAACTGGTCATGGCTAAAATCCATGCAAACCCGAAAAAGTCACTTCCCTAATCCTATTGTTCAGATATGTCCATCCTTCACATCCACTGAGAAAGACCAGTTCAACTCTTTCTTCTTTTGACAAAACCATATTTAATCTACGGAGGCAAAAAAATTATAGTTAATGAGATTTCCTATGTGTCCAGATTTTAGGGACACCCTGTACGGATACCAAATCATGCAACCTAAATATGTAGCAGGCGACAGAAAATGATGGGACTCAGAAACACCCCACAATTTAATCAGTTGTTCTTTGTATCATTTCCGATGGATAAGTCGTGATAAGTCCTCAGTGGTGGATTTGTAGTAGGATCACAATCATGTGATCGTCAGCTGCAGTTGACGTAGTGTTCACTTGTTGTCATGGTTACAGTGAATCTCGTGTTCCTTGACGGAGTAATTATTACAGGAAAACATGTTATAAGATGGAAATTTAGGATCAAATGAATATAAAATACTTTTTCTTTTACTGTATGATAAGAATCCAGTTATTCAGAAACTGACCAGACTTTCCATCGTTTGTTTAGCTGCTGATGCGTCCATGCAGACATGTTTTCTTATGTCGGTGCTGTTGGTCGCAGGAGGTTTTTGGCCGGTAACCCCTCGTCCTGGGCGTGCCAGGCAGCAGTGGATGTGAACTCTGGGGAAACGCCGGGGCTGATTAGACCATGTCCTGCTGCTGTCATTAGGAGACAGTGGAGACACTCAGCTTAATGGGGGAGACACATCGCAGCTAATTGCCTCAATTTGGATGAAGCCCTGTGACAGCTCGCTGGTGAGGAAGGGCACACACAAGGTCAATTGTCCTGCGCCTGAATGCTAAACTCATTTCTGATGTGTTATGATTGACCGAGTAGACACTAATGAACAAGGAAGGGTCATTATTTCAGGGTTCAGGGAGTACAGAAACCGCGGCCCAGCACAAGGAGCCCATTTTCTGCCTCAGCGCATCGAGCTCGGCGTCTGAAATCATATCATTTCAACTTTCGTCATTCCAACGTCAGCTCTTGTCATTTGGAAAATGACCTGCGATAAAGTGAGTCCCAGCGGCTTTTCTGTGTTTCCCTCTTCTGGATGATTTATAAATCATACGGCGTAAAGTACAAGATGAACCGCAGCGTCTGAATGCCAGCGCCGACAAATAACAGGTCGTGATGAAGTAAGGCAGGTTCAAAGACGTAAATCATTCATTTCTACAATCGAGATGAAGACAACGGCGTGATGAAAAGTACAAGAGGGACACTGACCCGAAACAGAGCAAACACAAAGGCGAACTGTGAGCGCTAAAAGGCCGAAAGATGTGACGAAGTTTTGCGTAAAATTGTCGCAAATGTTATCTGTGTGTGAAGTTGGTTAAAAAAAAAAAAGAAAATCAGGAGACAATCATAGCTGTAATCATCAGAAATGAGCTTCTTAGCCAACAAAGTGGAAACATGGGACTAAAACATGAAAAGCTGCAGTTCATAGACCTCCATGTTAGAATAAACAGCAGAAATAAACACATTCACAGCCTGAAACAAAAAACCTCGAAATGCTCAATTTATCCCAAATCGTCAACATTTTAGAGCCATTTCTGCTTCACCATTTTACGGCATAAAATACAGACATTTACAAAGATGTTCATGGAATTTTAACATGATATTTTGAATACTATCCGAGATAATATGAGGATCATCGCTTTAATTTCATAAATGAGCGTCTAAGCCAATAAAGTGGAAATGTGGGACTAAAAAGATGAAAAGCTGCAGTTCTCCAAATATCCACTTGAGGCTCCAAAAGTGATTCAGTCTCCATTTTAACCTCCATGTTAAAATGTCCAACTTTACAGAAGATAGCCTGATGCAAAAAGCTGTTTTTTGTCTCTAAATGCTCGTTTTATCCCAAATCATTGAAATTTTAGAACAGTATCTACTTGACTGTTTCATAGCACAAAATATGGATATTTATAAAGGCGTTTGTGAAGCTTTAGTTAGTGACAATAAAGAATTTCAACAGATTTTTGAGGCTGATTAAATGACAATATCTCAACAACTATTAAAGATACAAATCTGGAATTTTTACAGTTATTTCTCATCATGTCATTGATTCAGAATCTGCAATATTGAACAAGTAGATCAAATAATGTCTGAATATGGCTGAGCTGAAACATGAAAAAAAAAGCTGTCATAAAGAGTTCCATCTTTGAGCACAAATGAACAAAAAACTAGTGATATTTTCTGAACCATATGGACTTCCATATCACAATTATACAAAACAAAACACATGGAGTGCTTTTTTAATAAAATATACTTCGTCACAAGAATGAAAAGGAAGTTATTTTAGTTTAAATTTAACAACTGATTGAGCAGATATGACAAGTTGCACCACAAAAACACAAATAATGCTGGACTGATAGATGGAATCCAAGTAGAAAAGACTTCTGGAGGTTTAAAATGATTATCTTAATACAGCAAAGAAAATGATTACTTCTATTTTTTAATTATCTTTGCAAAGTATTAGATATGTCAATGTTAAATTCCACAGTTGTGGTTTTAAATATCCATAGTTTATGATAAAGTTTCCAGCAGATCAGAGATGGATGAGCAGGAGGCCCCTGAACATTTGAATTGAAACCCCCTGTATTGCTAATTTCAACCTTCATGATAATTTTTTGATAGAACTTTTTGATAGAACTGTCCTAAGCTGTGCATAGGACAGTCCTTGATTACCTGAAGTTAGGAAGCCAAGATAGTGACTCACTACACCAAAGTCTGCAGGAAACCTTCAGGTCACCGAGGGTCATGGAAGGTTCTTCCAATGTTCCAACTTCGATGAATTCCCTGATTCCCGTTTTTGCAATTTTGTGTCTCATTTTTGTCATTGTGTACCTCATTTTGTCATCTTGTGTCTCATTTTTGCCATTTTGTGTCTCGTTTTCACCATTTTTTTCTTGTTTTTGTCATTTTGTGTCTTGTTTTCAATGTTTTGTGTCTCGTTTTTGCCATTTTGTGTCTCATTTTCATTTTGTGTCTTGTTTTTTGTGTCATTTAGTCCTGTTTTTGTCACTGTGTCTTGCTTTTGTCATTTTTTGCCTCATTTTGTCTCTCATTTTGTCATTTTGTGTCTTGTTTTTGTGTCTTGATTTTGCCTACCAGGAGTCTATGAGTCTCTTCAACAAAGCCATGGAGCCAGTCAGAGCTGATGAATTTTACCAGCTGCTGCAGAGCTACCTGCAGAAGGAGGTCGACCACTTCTACCACTGGAAGGAGCTTGAGATGTTCATCAACAACTTCTTCCACAACGGAGTGTTCATCCACGATCAGATGCTGTTTACAGCTTTTGTAAGCGGCGTTGAAGACTATCTGGCAGACATGCACGAGTATCACGGCCTTAACGACGACGTGTTCTGCGATCTTGACGACTACGTCTACAGGCACTTCTTTGGAGAATCGTACATAAAAAGTTATGGCCCGAGTGGGCCGCCTGAAAGACCCAATACCCTTCTGATTTTGGAAATATGCTGGAGGAAGGAGTTTCTGAAGTAATTTGCTCCTCTGCCAAGAAGTTTTGACCGTTTTTTCAAACAAACAAGTGTTCAGGCTCAACACCAAAAAAAGATAAAAAATAAAATTAACACAACAGTTTACATCAGTCTTTAACATTCAACTTCTAATGAAGCAGTGAAACAGAATCAATGAGATTTTTAAATGCCAGTTTCTGAACAATTGGTGCCATAAACACGAATTTTTAAGGACTTAAAATCCTGAACTTGAGGTGGAGAAAATTAAGTTTAATTAACTAGTTTCACTTTTGCTTATATCAAATAATGCAGAAATTTCTGTTTAAATTCACACAATATTAAGTTGGCGAAATTACCAATATTATTATATCGACATAACTCCTCTAAACAATTTTTACAACTTAGAAGGTTTGTCTAAATCAGTAAAATATTATTATTATCATTATCAGTATTTTTATTTTGCAACCATGCATCTAATTAAGTGGAGATAACAGGTCAACTCAATTACTTGTTAGAGCGTAGGAGCTTCATATCTAGAGGATAAAAAGCAGGATGACAACTGCACTGATCCCATTATTACTGATTGAATTGATTCAGAATCTTCAACATTGGACTAGTACATTAAAAAAACCTGTTCTTTTGTAGATTAAATAGGCTTAAACGTACCCTGACATCTGTTTCCACAGTAACAGAAACATCCAGACCAATTTAGAGCCAGAAAAGAAAAATTTCTCAAAAAATGCCAGCAAAACTTGATGATGCTGAAGCAGATGGAGGTGCTTTAAATCTGAAAGTGATGTGGATCATTCCAGAACTGTAAGACATTTTACATCCCACCCATCAAATTTCAAATAATCCTCTTGGTCAGCAGTAACAGCTAGCTAAACTGAAAACTTAAAAGATGTAATATGTTACCAAACACAAAATGAATCAAATTACTGAAAAACCAGCGCATTTCTGTTTCTTTGAAGCAGCCAGAAGGTGTGTTGGGACCAAAAAAGCATCAGATTCTGTCTCTAAAAATAATGTAGACCAACAAAATAATCAGCTTTTCTGACTTTTTTCTGACGTTTGACTGGACTCGGCACCACTCAGGGCTGCAAAACATGTTAGCAGCATCATGTAAATCGCTGTGGGATCAAATGACTTCTTCCTGACTTCTGTGAGGGTCTGAAGGCAGGAAAAGTGATTATTTTTTGCCTCTACACATTAAGATGTGAAGCTGGAAGACGAGGAGGCCGATTTAAAATAAGAAAAACCGTAAAAACCGTGTTGGTGAAGAGGAGCTGGAGGAGCGGCGGTGGAGGTGGGCGGAGGTTCGGGTTCTTGTGGGAGCAGCAGAGGGTGGCGTGCCTCCATCCCAGACACACTGGAGACACTTTAACAAAGACAGCAGAGGAGACGACATGCAAACCTAACACACTAATGACCTCCATCACACAAAAACAGGCCCCACAGCTACACAAGTTTCTCCCCAAACGCATGAATCCTTCAGATCACATCAGATCACATTTTACTGATACACAACCACTTGCTGCAAACTGTATCTGAGTCCAAGAATGAACAGAAAAGACGTTTATTGTTGTGAAATCGTGCAAAATTAAGAGTTTACCAACATTTATTGTGGAGAAACTGCATAAACACAAAAAACAAACAAAAAAGGGTCAGAAAATGATAAAATACTGTTGATAAAAAGTTAAACACAAGTTTATAAAACAAAATTCTCTATTTTATAAAGAACAAACCAATTACAAGAACAATATTATTTAAAAATACATTTCTCAGTAACACTTAACTAAATTAACAAAACATATATATTGATATTGTTCTTGTTATTATCAGTGATGCTGATAAAATTATTAAATTTAGGTTTTTATTGAAACAAAACACATTTTATTTACATTTCTAATTATTAAACCATTAAAATGTCTGTTTTTTTCATTTAGAAATAGCTGCACCTTCAGCTTTGCATTTTTTTTACCTTTTAGAAGGACAATATTTATTTAAAATATATAAAAGCAACTGTGAATATTAACAAAAGAGGAACTCTAATTATTGCTGTCATAGTTGTATGTTGCTCAAAAAATGTAGGTGTTTTTGAGATACTATTAAGCATAAAATCATGCAGGTTTTTCTGAATTTTTGCAGCCTCCAAGCAAAAAAAAAATTCTTTAATAAACAAAGTGGCATTAAGGATATATTTAGCACCTTTGTAAACAAAACTTATGCCATGATAAACAGCAAAAATCACAGAATATCAGCGATGAAACGGATCAAATTTAGGAAACATTTCATAGACTAATGATTAAATTAAATAAAACAGAGTCATAAAATTAATATTATAGTTTTGTTTTGGGTAAAAGAATATAGTCTGGTTTTTAGAAAGTGGATTTCTTGAATCTAAAGACATTTTTTTGTTATTTTTGTTGTTGTTGGCTTTGTTAAAAAAAATCAATAATTAGCGTTCACTTTTGATGAAAACAGTTTTTTAAAAAGCACAAATGTACAGTTGTAATGAAACACAGCAGAAACATGAACAGGGAACAGACCTGGAGTTCATGTTTTCATTTTAAATTACATAACGGCATAATTCCATCATTTGGGTGAGAAATAAACTGAAGGAAAACCAGGAAGCAGAAGAAAAACATCAAAAAGGTGAACGAAAAGAAGAAGAAAGAAGAGCGAGGGAGGGAAGAGAAGAAGAAAGAAGAGAGCAGCGTTTTGTTCCTCGCTGCCCTTTTCCACTCTGGAACACCACTGGTGGCACGTTCAACCGCTGAAGCTGCTGGCCAATCGCCTCTCACCGTCTGCCCTGTCACCCTGCATCAGCGGGGTCAGAGGGCGCTGCGCCTCCCAATTAATGAGCCGACGAGCGCCTCATCCCCCCGCACTCCCCAAACTCCCACAATTCCCTGGGAGACACAAGCGCAGCAGCAGAACGAGGAAACGCAGCACCTCCACCTGAACGCTCGGCAGAGGTTTGGTTTCCACGGCGACGGTGCTGCAGAGCGACACCGAGACGCTGCGAAGCTTCGAATCTGTTTTCATTCTCAAAATCTACATTTTGTTAGACAAATAAGTGCGGCTGCACATTGCAGGTTCCCCGTTCTCCTGGTGGTAACTGTTCACCCTTGTAATCAGATCATGCCTGCTGAAGGGTCAGGAACAAAGACATGCAAATTCTAATTAAATGCGCAGCGTTGGGACAGGCCCCGTTTGATCGCTGAGCCCTTTCATGCCCCCTAATCACTCCTGACAGCCCCTTCCAACAGATTCTGTGACAAACTTCTCAATTCAACTGAGGGGGGATTTTTGAACTTTGCTTGCTCCTGCGGCCTTGGCTCCGGGTCTGTCAAACAATCCAAATCAATGACCCAATTGACCAGTGGTCCCCTTGTTGATAACCTCAATGAGCTCTATGTTGCCATTCACTGTGTCAGAGGGCTAAATGCCGATAGCATTTTATGGTAATTAAACACTCGTTTGGTTCCTAGCTTTGAATACAAACACTGGAGGAGGGGGTCCGGAAAGCACGGGGCGGCACTGGGGGGGCTGCAGGTGCAGGGAAAGGACACAGCGATGTGGAGTGGGGCACCGAGAGACGGGTACAACCGCGGAACTTTCCCACCAACATGGCCCGGCGCCGCCGGCACACTCATTAGGTCATTACAATAAGGAAGGAGGCATTTTTTTTGTTTTATTAAAAATCCCATTAAACCCCCAACAAAAGGCACGTACTGACCTCATTGGTGCCCCTGTTATCTGAATATGCCTTTATATAATGGAGCGTCTAATTGCAGCTCGGCGCCTAGCGGCTTTCCCTCCGTCCGACGAGGCAGCATTTGGTGTGTGAGGAGTGAAAGGGGAGCTAAAGAGAACTGGCCTTTGGGGGCGACGGCCGACCTAATGGGAAACATTAGAGTCTGCTGGAGGCCTGAGATGGTCCACAGGTGGAATACGTTCCTGCAGGTTTTAAACCTCAACAGTTTCAGTAACTCTACCTTTTCATCTCTGTAAACAATAAACTAATTTCTCCAAAAGGCTCATCAGGAACACAAACTAGTTTAAAACATGGTTTTAGATTATGGCAGCTGAGATATCTCATCTTAAACATTTTCAACAGGTGCAGTTTTTGCTCCTCTAAACTTTGACTGACAGGATGGAGGTGAACCAGCTGCTGTATTTAGCCACAGAAAACCATACATTTGTTGATATAGTGAATGTGATGCAGGTTATTCCATTTTTTTCTCCACCAAGGACCGCGGCCAATTTATGTGACAATCAAAGTCTGTCTGTCTGTCTGTCTGTCTGTCTGTCTGTCTGTCTGTCTGTCTGTCTGTCTGTCTGTCTGTCTGTCTGTCTGTCTGTTAGCAACATTATTCAAAAACAGATTTGGATGAAATTTTCAGTGAAGGTCAGAAATGACACAAGGACCAATTGATTAGATTTTGACAGTGATGCAGCTTAAAGTTTGAGTCCAAGTATTTGTTAAAGATGTCTGCATCATTGCGAGATAGCGTCACGGCAACACACACTGTAACCATGACAACAAGTGAACGCTACATCAGCTGCCTGCTGATGATCGTGCTGATTGTGATCCTACTACAGATCGAACGCTGCAGACTTGTTGAGATTTATTTGTCAGAAATGATACAACGACTGAGCAGCCTTGGTGGAGTACTGCGCTGTCTGGGTGCTTTTCTTGTTCTTGATGTTTTTTGTGTGTGGTACTAATATTAGCATGCTTACACAGTTATCAGTAAAGGGACACTGATAACAATGATGCAGGTATAGTGTTTTCTATGTTCAGTTTAGCAACACAAAGTAGAGCGGAGGCCGATAAGATTCTCCACTTGATCTGACGCTATCAGTCTCTGTGTTATCATTCACTGTATAGACTGAGATAACGTCTGTAACCTCATGCAGCTGTGTGAATAAGAGCTTCTAAATTCTCCAGTGGAGTTGTCACCACGGGAAAGAACAAAATTAGGCTTTGAAACATGTGAACACAGTGACAGAATGTGTTTAAACCCAGATCGTGATGCTAGTTTTGTTAGCTTAACTAACACTGGGTGAAAAAGTCCCTTTCCAGGAGTTTGGTTATGTGCTGAGATCAGCTGGTTCTGCTCCACCTTCCTCACCAGGTCTGGTTCAGATCTGTTCTGTATGCCAGAATCACGTGCATGCCCCTGGTTTTGATGTGCACGAGTTTTGAGACTGATTTAAAGTAGAAATGTCCTGTTTCCAATCCATAAGGCTGGACCTGAGTTAGTATAAAACACACCTGTTCAAGCTCTTTGTCTCCATCTCTGGGCGGCTGTGGCTCAGGTGGTAGAGCGGGTCGTCCAATGATGGAAGGGTGGCCCCTCTCAAAACAAGAAAAAAAAAATGATTTCAAGGAACTTTTACCTTGAAATAAGTGAAAAAATCTGCCGAGTAGAACAAGTGAAAAATGGGCTTGGTAAGATTTCTTGAAATAAGATATGATATTTAGAATATTGAGATCTTAAAAATTATCTGGGAAAACTTATTTTAAGCTCTATTTTACCAGGATTGTCAAGCTTAGGTGTCTTAAAATAAGCCAGATATGATATTTTAAAAAAGCAGTTTTTTCACTCAAAAATAAATTTTTGCTTTCATATAACCTCCTAATTTGAGATGTATTAACCCTCCTGTTGTCTTCATTTACAGGCACCAAAAATATTGTTTCCTTGTCTGAACAAAATCCAAAAAAATCAGCAAAAATTCCCAAATTTATGAAAATTTTCAAAACCTTCAGAAAGAAAATTACAACAATTCCTTAAAAGTTTCCCTTAAAAGTTTTTTTTTAAATCCCCCAAATTTGGCAAGAAAACTCTTGTAAATATTTTCAAAAAATAAGTAAAAATCTTCCAAAAAAAGTCCTAAAAATATCTAAAGTAATTACATATATATCAGTAAAACTTCTAATATTTCTTTAAGAACGTTCAGATAATAATCAACCAAAATCCAGCAAATTTTGCTTTGATTTTGGTTGATTTTTTTTGTGAATATTCTTAAAAAACGTTATTAACATTTCTTTTTTCCACCAAAAAATGTTCAAAGATTTCCCAAAAATGGTGAAAATGTGGACATCAGAAGTTTCACTGTGAAAATATATATTTTTTTCCACATTTCCCAACTTTAAAAATGGGTCAATTTTGACCTGCAGGACGACACGAGGGTTAAACTTATTTTGAGTTTTCTTGTAAAATTCAACTCAAAACAAGATCATTTCAAGATTGTTTGACTTAACAAGATATTTAAGATGCAATATTTTAAGATGCATTGTTCCTCCATCTGCTGAAATGTCACTTGTTAAGTGAATTTATCTTAAATCAGGGAGGATGAGACATTTTGACTAAAAATAAGACAAATAGACTTGGTAGGATTTAGAGTTTTTGCAGTGCAATGCAAAGCGAGTCTTCTGATTGTGCCACAAGAAAAAATCTCCAAACTCATCCAAACTGCTGTGGCTTTGTATTCGTACTCTTACTTCATAAATTAACAAACGGTTTGTAATCTGATCTTCTGTCTATGTTTTCATAATGAGCTCTGGAGGGCTGAGAGACAGGCTCATTACTGACCAGAATAACAGTTTGAAATCTTATCAGCTGTTCAGACGGGTCAGAATGCGACCATCAGCTCAGTACTTCACATGTAAATGTAGAATTTAACCTTTCTGCTGCTTCTGCTGTCCGTGCGTCACTCTCACTTCATACGTGTCAATCACACAGCAGCAGGATTTTCAATAATCCTCCGTGTGTTGTACTGCGACACGTATGACTCTGGGAAAACAGGGAAGCCGCCGCAACACACCAATGAGCCACCAGTCGGAGCGTATTATTCATGCAAACCTGTCTTTTCATGATAGAGTGCAGCGTGGACGGAGGATTATCTGTGTTCTGTTTGGAAAAGGGGTCATATCAAAGAGTGCCACAGGTGTACAGAAATCAGATTGTCTGTTTGTGTTGTTTTATAATAGATCAGATGAATCTGTGTCCAAACAGGAAACTCATCATCAGTGGTTGGGAAATTCAAATGTGAAGTTTGAGTTTCTTTCATCTCTGTGGCTGATGGATGACGGCACACGATAACACATCTGCAGTCATATCAAAAATCTTTCAACAGCCACAGATGGCAGCGTGTCTGTAGAAGATATGTACACCTCTGCAACTTTGTATTAGGGTTCATGCTTTATATGAAAATCGTTCAAATATTCAATCTGTGCAGAAAAAAGAAAACATTTAAGGAGCCTCAGAAGCTGCATTGAAAGTCTCACAAAACAAAAAGTGATAAAAACGTCATTAACATAGAGCAGAAATCAGCCCAGCTTTGTTTGACTAACAGCTGGTTCTCACGTCTGTTGAGAATAAATGCAACCCTTTCTTCTTGTATTCTATAACAAGCAACACTTATCGGATACATTCACGTATTTGTCGATTTTAATTGGTTTTACCTCAAAATACTGAATGATTTTGTATTTTACTTTATGATTAAAGCAACAAAAGTCAGACAAAAAAAAGACAAAAACAACAAAAACAAAAAAACTACAAAAATGAGATACAAAATGACAAAAATGAGACAAAACAAAAAATGAGACAAACGACACAAAACAAAACAAAAAGAGACGAAAAATTTGACAAAAAGTTTCAAAGCGACAAAAAAATAGACAAACAACACAAGTGAGACAAAAAACACAAAACGATACAAACGATAAAACAACAAATAAAGCAAAACATAAAATGACAAAAAACACAAGAGAGACAAAAAGGAAACAGAAAGAAACAAAACAACAAAAACATGAGAAAAACGACAAAAGTCAGACAAAAACAGCAAAAACAAGACAAAATATTACAAAAAAGAGACACAAAATGACAGAAGAACAAAGAGCGATCTAGTATTTTACTATAGGATCAAAACACTTGTCATGGTCTAGAAATTATTTTAAATTTATAGTTTTACAAATGTAGAAACTTGCAGTTAATGTCTTCTATGTAATTTTTACTCTTTACAAAGTCTTCCTGTGGGCCAGACTGGGACCCTTTAGTGGGCCGGTTTTGGCCCACGGGCCACATGTTTGACACCCCTGGGTTAAAACTTCCTCTTTGTGGTTTGAAGAAAAGATTCTTGCTGTGGATTTAATACATATTGAGATAAGTCACAGCTTTTTATTTTCATATTGATAGAAAGGATGACGTTGCTGAATTCAGTCTTTATATTTCAAATTGAACAAATCCGCTGCATATTGCTTGTTTTCTTTTGCACTGAGAACCTGCGTGCAACATGTAGGGAGCCAAACTTTGTTGGTTTTACATTTTCATTTTTATTGTTAAGGCAGCAGAGAAACTTTGCGTTCTTGAAGTGAAGCAGCCTGAACTGATTTCCAGCTTGTGATCACGTGGACTTGATAGGAAGGTGGTGGTTGTTGGGTCAGTGGACGTCCCTCTGCGGAGGTTAATGTGGAGTGAAACCAAACAGCTTGTGGTGATGGAGTGATGAGTGGAGGAGGAGGCGGAGATGAAAGAGGGCCGGACGAGGGATGAGTGATCCCGTCATCCAGAGCTGGCAGACGTCCCAGAGGACCGGAAACACCGTGTTGACCCATCGTCTGCTCCTCCTCCTCCTGCTTCTTCTTTCACCTCCTACAACTAAATCTTCCTGAATTCCACCTGAAATATCCCTTTACGTCACTGTTATTTACACATATCAAACATGAGAGTGGATAAAAGGTGTGTTTGTCCTGGAATGAGCATCAGGGAGAGGTTTTTAGGGATTTTTTTTTAAAAATTGGTGTAAAATGCAGCGAAACCATTAAGATCAAGACCCATCCGTTATCAGGTGTTACTGGAAAGGAAGAAGCTGACAGATTTTGAGCATTTTTCTACAATTTTAGTGCAGAAAACTACAAACCTTGAAGCTCTGTTCATCTCAGACACAGTAAAGGAAGGCATGTCCAACTATAATCAAAGTTAAATCAAAGCAGGGCAAGAAAAACTGCTGTTTTTTTGGAGGGTTTTTTTGCTGTTGTTCTCTTGAATGTTTCAGATTAACGATGCCTGAGTTGGTGTTAAAGAAGTTAAAGCTGCTTTTTAGTTTTTCCACCTTGTCTCAAAGTATTCTAAAGCTGTTTTTTGTCCATGTAAAGGTTTGAAAACCAAAAACATTTAACCTGCTGGAAACACCTTGTTTGATGTGCAGGTCTTTCTTTTGTTACTTTTGTACATTACCGTTCAAAAGTTTGGGGTCATCCAGACAATTCCATGTTTTCCATGAAAACTCCCACTTTCTTTCATGTAATAACATAACTGTACAAGAGTTTTCTAATCACCAATTAGCCTTTCAACACCATTAGCTAACACAATGTAGCATTAGAACACAGGAGTGATGGTTGCTGGAAATGTTCCTCTGTACCTCTATGGAGATATTCCATTAAAAATCAGCCATTTCCAGCTACAATAGTCATTTACCACATTAACAATGTCTACACTGGATTTATCATTCATTTAATGTTATCTTCATTGAAAAAAGGACGTTTCTAAGTGACCCTAAACTCACCATTTGACACATTTGCCTTGCAGTTAATTAAACCTTTAAACAAAGACTCCCTGATCTTGTAGATCTGAAGTAACTAACCAGCATTACCTCAATTTTACTGAACCATTTAACCAATCACAAAGGCGGCCTTATAGAGACAGCAGCTAAAAAGGAGCATTTCAGACAGAATAAGATGAAAACAAGAAAGCACTCAGAGTGCAGTCCTCCTCCGAGGAGGACTGCACTCTGAGTGCTTTTCTTGTCAGAAATGCAGCATTTGTTAATTAGTTATTGATGATCAGAAATCACAGCAACATAGAATGTGTCCATTTAATATAGATGTACCCACAAACAAAATTACCTGAGCACAGGTGTGTGTTATGCATGAGTACGTTATGTACGGATACAGAATCATGTGACCTAAATATGTAGCAGGCGGCAGGAATTGATGGGACTCAGAAACACCCCACAATTTCATCAGTTGTTCCCTGGATCATTTCTGATGGATAAGTCCTGATTAATCCTCAGCGGTGGATTTGTAGTAGGATCACAATCATGTGATCATCAGCAGCAGTTGATGTAGTGTTCACTTGTTGTCATGGTTACAGTGATGCCGTGCCGCTATCTGGCAATAATACAGAAATCTTTAACAAATCTGTGGATCCAGACTATAAGCCGCATCACTGCCAGAATCTAATCACTTGGTCCTTGTGTCATTTCTGATCTTCCCTGAAAATTTCATCCAAATCCATCAGTCTGTTTTTGAGTAATGTTGCTGACAGACAGACAGACAAACCAACGCCGATGGTCACATAACTCCACTGCATTGATTGACAGAGTACAAATGAGGTGTTTTTTAGCATTTAAGCAGGTGAACCTAATCTGGTAGACCCCAAAAATCCAATTCTAATGTTGTAAATGTGCAGAATATGAGCTCTTTAACGTTCTTCTCTGCTCCTCTGTGCACTTTCCCCAGAACCCAAAGGAAAAAAGAAAGACTTTCATAGCTTTCAGGTTATCCAGATGTTCAGCGAACAAACAAGTGATTTATTTGATATATTTATCTGTTCTTACATTATTCTACAGCAGCATAGATACATTTCCTTTACATTATGAGGTAAACTGTCAGAGGAGACAAATTTGATCTTTATTTTAAAACACTTCTACTCTGTGTTGCTGCTGTTCCTTCCTGCTCTTTAGACACTCATCCCTTCCCCTCCATGCAGCCTCCTTTGCCCTGACCTCAGCCTCCCTGCCTCCCGCTGTGGTATCCCAGAGGCCCTCGGGGCACCAGGCTCCGTCTTCCCCTCCAGCCCCACCTCCACAGGAAAGCCCCCAGACTGCCGCCAAATACCTCTGCAGATTGATTCTTCCCTCCCGCTCAGATGCATCCAAAGGCCCCTCGTGGCTTCGCCCCGCTTCCACCGCAGGCCTCGGAAATACCTGAGATCCCTGAGCGAGGCCGCCGCTTATCTGCACCGCCGTGACCCAAGTTCAACACCACAAGGATCCTCACACCCTGTTTGAATCAGAGAACCAAGATGCTGAAGCAGACAGGAGAAGACTGCAAAGGTACAAAAAACTATCTGAAGTTTGTAGAGGTGGGAGAGCTGATGTGCTGCATTTTATGCATTTGAATGAAATTTCTACTGATCATACCAGACAAGTTCATGTTTTCTATGAAAACTCATAATTGCACAAGGGTTTTCTAATCATCAATCAGCCTTGTACGGAAGACTTGGGTAAGAAGACCAACTTTCAAAATTTTCACCTTGCTAATGCCAAATTTCTCATAAATCACATACACTTTCATGATACAGCAATATAACAGCTAACCAGGAGTAAAAAAAACTAAATATTATCTGTCTAAAAGGCTAACGAGCTGACTTTAAGTTAAGCTAATTAGCTATATTAGCTTAATTAGTACTAGCAAGGTAGCTAGGTTGAATTCTTTGCTGCTGTTGGCAAAACATCCCTGTTGTTTTGACACTATTTTTGTGTAAATTTAAATATCAAGGACAATAGAGTAAAGTTGTTTCATCCAAGGTAACATATTAATGAGATTTAAACCATTTAAAAAGAAAAAAGCTAAACTATTTTCATTTTTGTTGTTGAGTTGCTTCAAAATTTGAGAGTATAGTTAATCTTTTATCTACACTACCGTTCAGAAGTTTGGGGTCACTCAGGCAAATTCACGTTTTCCATGAAAACTCACACTTTTATTCATGTGCTAACATAACTGCACAAGGGTTTTCTAATCATCAATGAGCCTTTCAACACCATTAGCTAACACAATGTAGCATTAGAACACAGGAGTGATGGTTGCTGGAAATGTTCCTCTGTACCCCTATGGAGATATTCCATTAAAAATCAGCTGTTTCCAGCTACAATAGCCATTTACCACATTAACTATGTCTAGACTGGATTTATCATTCATTTAATGTTATCTTCACTGTTAAAAACGACTTTCCTTTCAAAAATAAGAACATTTTTAGGTGACCCCAAACTATTGAATGGTAGTGTATGTACACAGGTTCCTGAAAACACTTTGTGTTTCTGCACAACAAGAATTAAACAGTTCAGACTAAAAAAAGATAAAACTACATTAGTTGACGTAAGACACCAGTGAGTGAAAATATGTTGCTTGATCGTCTGCACAGAAGGCCCAATCTGAAGCAGCAACTGAAGTGTAGAATTTTAAACCAAGACAACTTATTTCCATCTAGTCAGATGAACTGTGGAGCAGCAGAGAAGAATAAAACTGGTCCTCAGACTCCATCTAGTGGCCTGACGTGTGAAAGAATCAGCGTTTCACAAAGAAGTGAAGTAGTTCTGGGAATGTCAGTTGTTTAATTAATCAGATTAGAAAGGCGTAAAAATCTCTGAGCCTGAAAACAGAAAATATCTTCTAAAACCAGCTAAGTGTTGAATTAAAAACAATCTCATTAGTCTTTATTAAATTTGATGTAAAAATAAACACAAATGTATGATTTAAAGGTCTATATGTATTTTAGCAATTGGATTTTCCGTTCTGAAACGGTATTGAAAAACAAAAAACAGTGGTTATTTGATTTTCGTTTTAAAATGCACAAAATGAAATTGAAATGCAAGGCGTTTTTCCTTGTCATGATCAAAAGGGGATTCACAAAATGTTAAAAATGCTTTGATTTTCATTTTATATTTAGAATAACAAAAAAGTAAAATCAGTAAGAGACAGAAACCATATACAGTCTATGACAGAAACGAAAAAAGGTCCGTTTTTTCATTTTCTGAGACCGGAAGTGGTCATCAGCAAGTGTGGAGCCAAACGACAACAAGATTCTCAGAGGGCGGACCCAGAGAGCAGTGATTGGGCAGACTGACAGAGCCAGAGAGCAGTGATTGGTCAGACTGACTGAGAGTCAGAGAGCAGTGATTGGTCAGACAGCTCGCTAGCGGATCTAGTCTGCTGTATGTATCTATGGTGCGCACGTCTGCTAGCGTCTCTGGCTGCTGGAGACCTCGTTTTTGGAGTAAAACACGGTAAGAAGACAAATTCTTCTAACCTGTAGCGTTATTTTGTTGTACGTTAAGTCAGCGACTTGTGAAGAGTTGTGTTTTGTCGTGTTTGAGCAGTTGGTCCGGACGCGTTAGCTAGCTTAGCGGCTAAGTTAGCTAGCTTAGCGGCTAAGTTAGCTAGCGGGCTAATTAACACAGGTGGCTAACTTACCGCTGAACACCTGTGTTAGTTGCTGCTGCAGCTGTCCTCATTATTAGAATGAACTTCTCAACCTGTATTTCTCTGCTGTGTATTTTAGCTTTTAAAAAAGTTATTTTACTTTAAGGTTAACTGAAACCCGTTCAGCTGCACTGAAGTTTAACATTCAGCTGGTTTGAATTAAACCACGCTTAACTTAACATTGCAACATTACCTCTCTGAATCTCCATAATTTCATTAAATTCCTTCTCTCTTCCACTGCTCAAGTTCAATCCAGTATATAAAGTGACATTAATAGTGAATAAACTAACAACCAGCCATTGTATTTATTTATTATTGCATGTATTTGTAGTAAAACATGAGTTGAAACATCCTACTTTTGGATCTAGAACTGCACAACCGTTCATTTTCAGTCACCTGAGAGTTAAACTCCCCTTTTTATGTGAGGTTGAAGCAGAAAGTCTGAGTTAACAAAGAAAGTTGTTTATAATTTGCGATACCTGTTATCTCTGACTGAGGCTTTAGTTTTTGTAGAGCGATTTACACGTAGAAACTTTGTTCAGGAAGATTTCTCAGTAGCTCAGAGGACAGGCTGCTTTTTACACAACCTTGTAAGAGAATGTCTGTCAATGCTTTCAGCAGAATTTAGAAACACAACACTTCCTAAACAGATATTTTGAGGCTGTGAGGTTGAACGTTTGAGAGTATATCAGTGTGTTTGTTTGTGGTCTTTCTGTTTCTAGGTGGAAGCTGAATTAGTGAGGATGACTCCTGCTCCTGTCATCTCTAAGCTCCTCACACATCTTTACCTGCACATGAGGAAAATCACTCCTGTAGAATGCAGGTATGTTTGTCATTATTATAAAAAGATGTTGCCTGGTGACCTGTCAGAAACCCATTATACAGAGTCAGCCAAAATAATGTTTACACACATCAGGAAAAGAAAAACTTGCATAAATATTTCAATACCAAATTTATTCAGACATCAGGAGATTAATAAAAGTTATCTTTGGCCTCTACAATTACAAGAGGTGCTCAAAGTGGTGGCCACTGGCTTCCAGACATTTCTGTTGTGTTGTAGACGTCACTTGTTGATGCTCCATTCATGAGGGTAGCGCCATCTGTTGGGAAAACATCGTACAACAGGACACAGAGTTATCGTGATTTGATCAAACTTAGAAAGAGGAATCTATATGTATAGAAGTACTTATACAAATGAAATATTTATAAAAGTTTTTCTTTTCCTGATGTGTGTTACATTATTTTGGGATTCTGACTCTGTGAACTTAATGAGAAAAAACTGTCATTTAATTGTTGCTCTGAAAGCTTCTTTAGTGAAAACCGGCTGGTGTTCTGCTTTGAAACAAACTGCTGTTGAGGTCTGTGTTTTTAGGTTTAACCCCACAGTTTCTGAATGAACTGATTGTTTTTTTCCTGATCAATGTGGACGTTATAATTGATGGTAACATTTACTGATCATATAATCAGCATGACAATATAACAGTAGAACATTCTGACCACCTGACTAATACTGTGTTGGTCCCTTTATGCTGCTAAAACTCCTCTGACCCAGTGGTTCATCAGAACCTCTGGGGATGTCCTGTGGATTCTGTGGATCCTGTGGGTTGCAGGGTGGGTCCTACCTAGACCAGGCTGATCCTGGACCATCCCACAGATGCTCCATCAGATGTGGATGTGGGGAGTGTGGAACCCAGGTGAACAGCTTAGCTCTGTCGTGTTCCTCGGACCACTCCTAGTAGTTTTAATTTGTCCTGCTGAGGGTGGCAGCTGGCATCAAGGACTGCTGTTGCCATGGAGACTAGGGGGTTGTTTGTCTGCAGTGTTTAGGTGTGGTACATGTCAAACATCCACATGAACGTCAAGGTTTCCCAGCAGAACGTTGCATTAGAACAAGATGATGGATGTTGTTCTCTTCAGCTGTCAGTGGTCAGTCTGAGATATTAAGAATAAATAAATGTGCATAATGTGGAAATGAACAGATTTTATTTTTATTTATTCCTACAGCTGCTACATGGAAAGTTCCAGAATGTGGAGGAATTTAGTCTCACAATCACAGACAATAAATATTATCTGAAAGTCTGGTGATTGTTGTTTATCAGCACAATACAAAAAGATTCATGTTAGAAATATTCCAGTTAAGACTCTAGAATATCAGGATTTATGTAAATTTACCTCAATAATATGAATGTTCAGGTTAAGATTGTACAGTGATATTTATTATGTAAGTTTAGCTGATTAACGTTTATGACTCTGCACTACAATATTATTATTTAAATTGACATCATTATTATAATATTTAAGGTCAGACTCTACAGTATTGAGATTAAGAAATCAAATATTCTATAAAATGTAAATACACTGAACTAATCTGGATATATTTTAGTGAGACTCTACAATATTATTTATGACACAAATCTATCTAAATCAAAATTTTAAACATTTTTACTCCAAACATTGACTGGACTGATTTAAATATTAAAATCATTCCTTTCTAATCCTCTGCTGTACGTTCAAACCTGAGGCCTTAAATAGAAACACACAAGTATCTGATTGAAGGAACTTCTGCAGAGTCCTGGTTCCAGAACATGATGATAGAATTATAGACAAACTTTAACAAAAGCTGCCTGAGAGTTTACAACTTTTTATGTTAAATTTCTTCAGTAATTTAATGAGTTATCAGCAAAAATCAAGTGTTGATTTGATGAACTTCATTTCCTAAAACATCCAGAATTGGAGCTCATATCTTTGTCAGCTGTAAAGTTTCTGCTCCTTCAAAGTTCACAACACAATGAATGAATTCCTAAAACACTCTCAATGCTGGAGAGCGTTTGTGATGCTGAAGCAGTGACCAGTTTTTCTGTTTCTTCTCTGGAGATGCACAATGAGGGACGTCTGCAGAGACTGAGAAAGAGTCTCACCACATCCTGACATGAGGAAAAAGACTTCATTGAAGACTACAATGAGAAAAACTATCAGACAGCAGACGGCTGCATTCAAGGTGAGATCTGAACATTTGATCTGGAACAGGAATTCAATAACGGCAGCATGAGCTTCATTTCAGTCTGTAGCTGCTGAATTCATGGATGAATCATCTGGTACTAGAGAGGAAGACCATCAAACATCCACGTCAGCTGATGGAGGTCCAAGAGTCTCACCCAACAAACAACCTACAGAGTGAAGACCTCCAATCTGATTGGACGGCCTCCTATTCAGCCACGTGTGAACAAATGCCTCTAAGCTGATTTGTTTTCTAAAATAAATCTAGTTTGAGTCCTAATCTATGCCTGTGTGTTTGCTTCTTTACACCGCTGTTAACAGTTTAGGCTGTTAGATTGTTCCAGATAAGACAAGTACAAGATTCTTCAGAGCCGTTCTACCACGAGCCTGACAGGAAGAACTCCAACAGCTACTGAATGTTCCTGTGGTTCCCTCAAGGCTACAGGAGGAGCCCTACGAGGACGAGCCGGTCCACCTGATGGCGGCCAGTCGCTGCGGTTCAAAGCCAACACCGACTACGTGGACTTCTACTGGACCACACGGAGGCCTTCAAACCGGACCAACAAGTTCAGCGACTCCCCGATCGTGGGTCTGAGGACCGCCGAGCCTCGGTCCAGCCGGCCTCCTGTCTGTGGGTGTTTGAGTGCTGAGAGGTTTGTGGATGCATGTGAACGTTCTGTGTTGAAACAGCAGCTTTGGACTCAGTAACGCCAGGAAAAACCAAGAGCTCCTTTATTTGTGACTTCCACTAAAAAACTGATGAAAATAAGTTTGCCAGGGTTCTGACTGATAACAGATTATTAAATAATGAAAATAACTGTTTAAATATTCCTTTAAACAATCCTTTTAGGTCTACATTTCCTTTACACTGACTTCTTGGTATATGTACAAGTATTTATATTCCTTTAAACCAACCTAAACTTCATGTTTTGATCATTATCAAGTGAGAAAACTCAATCCAGACTCCTCATAATGACGTTTGAGATTTATGCTGCTGTTATTTGTTTAGTCCAGACTAAATGACAGAAATCCACAACTGTAATTTTATTTCACGACTTGGTTATTAAATGTCAAAACAATCCATGTGACTCTAAAAACACAACAGCTTTACAAACTCTAAGATTAAACTCTCCACAAGGATCCAAAATAAGTTGGACTTCTACATGAGAGCTTTAATTATTCTTCATCTACTTCCTGAAAAGTTTGGTCAATAAAAAGACAAAAACTAATATTTTCAGCTGAACTAAAGACAGACTTTGTGATTTTTCTGCTCACATGTTGTGTTGTTGTAAACTTCCTCTTTCAAATAAATAGCCTCCTAACCCCTGGAAAGCAGCGTTTGTCCTGTTTTTGTGTTGCTCATCAGCGACCCTAGACAACCGGGTCCTAACGCCATACTATGACGTTTTTACAATGATGGTTCTACTATGGAACCAGTTTCACATGTTCAGGTGTTCTTTGTGTTC